>NC_080378.1:76258573-76558573 GCF_014773155.1 Arachis stenosperma | reverse complement strand
AGAAAGGATCATTTTCCTTTACCATTCATAGACCAGATGCTAGAAAGACTAGCAGGTCATGAATACTACTGCTTCCTGGATGGATATTCAGGTTATAATCAAATTGCAGTAGATCCCCAGGATCAGGAGAAAACGGCGTTCACATGCCCATCTGGAGTATTTGCATACAGAAGGATGCCATTTGGCCTGTGCAATGCACCTGCAACCTTTCAGAGGTGCATGCTCTCAATTTTCTCTGATATGGTAGAAAAATTTCTGGAAGTCTTCATGGATGATTTTTCAGTATTTGGAGACTCATTCAGCTCCTGCCTTAACCATTTAGCACTTGTTCTAAAGAGATGCCAAGAGACTAACCTGGTTTTAAACTGGGAAAAGTGTCACTTTATGGTGACTGAAGGAATTGTCCTTGGGCACAAAATCTCGAACAAGGGAATAGAGGTGGATCAAGCTAAAGTTGAAGTAATTGAAAAATTACCACCACCCACCAATGTTAAGGCAATCAGAAGCTTTCTGGGGCATGCAGGATTCTATAGGAGGTTCATAAAGGATTTTTCAAAAATCGCCAAACCTCTAAGCAACCTGCTAGCTGCTGACACGCCATTTATCTTTGATAAAGAGTGTCTGCAGGCATTTGAGACCCTGAAAGCTAAATTGGTCTCAGCACCAATCATCTCTGCACCAAACTGGGCATTGCCATTTGAATTAATGTGTGATGCCAGTGACCATGCCATTGGTGCAGTGTTGGGACAAAGGCATGACAAGCTTCTGCAAGTCATTTACTATACCAGCCGTGTTTTAAATGATGCACAGAAGAATTACACAACCACAGAAAAAGAGCTACTTGCAGTGGTTTACGCCATTGACAAATTCAGATCCTATTTAGTAGGATCAAAAGTGATTGTGTACACCGATCATGCTGCTCTTAAATATCTACTCACAAAGCAGGATTCAAAACCCAGACTTATAAGATGGGTGTTGCTTCTGCAAGAGTTTGACATAGAAATAAGAGACAGAAAGGGGACAGAGAATCAGGTAGCAGACCACCTGTCCCGAATAGAACCAGTAGAAGGGGCGTCCCTCCCTCTCACTGAGATCTCTGAAACCTTTCCGGATGAGCAACTCTTTGCTATCCAGGAAGTGCCATGGTTTGCAGATATTGCAAACTACAAGGCAGCGAGATTTATACCCAAAGAGTATAGTAGACAGCAAACAAAGAAGCTGATCACGGATGCAAAGTATTATCTTTGGGATGAGCCGTATCTTTTTAAGAGATGTGCAGACGGAGTAATCCGTAGATGTGTACCTAAGGAAGAAGCACAGAAGATCCTATGGCACTGCCATGGATTACAGTATGGAGGACATTTTGGAAGTGAGCGAACAGCCACAAGAGTCCTCCAAAGTGGCTTCTACTGGCCTACTCTCTATAAAGACTCCCGAGTGTATGTACTTAATTGTGACAGTTGCCAAAGGTCTGACAATCTACCTCACAGTTACGCCATGCCTCAGCAAGGGATCTTGGAGATTGAGTTGTTTGATGTATGGGGCATTGACTTCATGGGACCCTTCCCACCATCATACTCAAACACTTATATTCTGGTGGCAGTGGATTATGTATCCAAATGGGTGGAGGCTATTGCAACACCCACCAATGACACTAAAACAGTGTTAAAATTCCTCCAGAAACACATCTTCAGCAGATTTGGCATCCCTAGAGTGTTAATTAGTGATGGGGGCACTCATTTCTGCAATAAACAGCTTTATGCTGCTCTAGTTCGTTATGGAGTTAGCCACAGGGTAGCTACTCCATATCATCCACAAACTAATGGGCAAGCTGAAGTCTCAAATAGAGAACTCAAAAGAATCCTAGAACGGACTGTAATTAACCGTAGAAGGGATTGGGCAAGAAGCTTGGATGATGCTCTGTGGGCATACAGAACAGCATTCAAGACCCCTATAGGGACCTCTCCATACCAGCTTGTGTATGGAAAGGCATGTCACTTGCCAGTGGAACTGGAACACAAGGCCTATTGGGCAACCAGATTCCTAAACCTTGATGCCAAGTTAGCCGGAGAAAAACGATTGCTCCAGTTAAATGAGCTAGAGGAATTTAGACTCAATGCTTTCGAAAATGCAAAGATTTACAAAGAGAAAGCGAAAAGATGGCATGATAAAAAATTGTCATCCAGAGTCTTTGAGCCGGGGCAGAAAGTTCTATTATTTAATTCTAGGCTCAAATTATTCCCCGGGAAATTAAAATCCCGGTGGAGAGGTCCATATGTCATTACAAACGTATCACCATATGGATATATAGAGCTTCAGGATAATGACTCTAACAAAAAGTTCATTGTTAATGGACAAAGAGTCAAACATTATCTTGAAGGCAATTTTGAGCAAGAATGCTCAAAACTGAGACTTGATTAAAACTCAGTAATAGTCCAGCTAATGACATTAAAGAAGCGCTTGCTGGGAGGCAACCCAGCCAATCACAAAATTTAATTTTATTCATATTGATTAATTAGTTGATTTTTACAGGTATATGTCAAGGTATTTTCAAGGTAAAATAGCAATTGGTTGGATTCACTAAGTTATAAGGGAAATTGGAAGCTCACTGGCGTGAAAAAGCCAGTAAGAAACATTTTGGGCGTTGAACGCCCAAAAGAAGCACCCACTGAGCGTTCAACGCCAGTAAGGGTAGCCTTCTGGGCGTTAAACGCCAGAAAGGAGCATCTTCTGGGCGTTAAACGCCAGAAAGAAGCACCTTCTGGGCGTTTAACGCCAGATTGACAGCATCCTGGGCGTTTAGAAAAACGCCTAGTAACAAAGGACTTCCTGGCGTTCAACGCCAGAAAGATGCATCAGCTGGGCGTTGAACGCCCAGGAGAAGCAACATTTGGGCGTTAAACGCCCAAACCATGCAGCAGTTGGGCGTTTAACGCCAAGATGGTGGGGAGGAGGTAAAATTCGTTTTTCTTCACAATTTTTCTAATTTTTTATGTTTCAATTCATGATTTCTTGCATAAACATGTTTCAAAATATCATCCTTCAATTCCAAAAATTTTAATCCTAATTTCTAAAAACCCTAATTTCTAAAATCCCTTTTTCAAAAATATCAAATGTATCTTAATTTATAAACACAAATCTTTTTCCAATCCAAATCTTTTTCAAATCTTTTTCAACTCATCATATCTTTTGGATTTCGAAATTACCTCTCCCTCTATTCCTCTTCTATCCTTTATTTTGCTTGAGGACAAGCAAACCTCTAAGTTTGGTGTGATTTGCCATGATCACTGAGCTAAAACTCATTAAGATCATGGCACCTAAGGGAACAGGAAGAGCAAGGATGTGAACTTAAGGGAGCTGAAGCGTCCAAAATTAATTCTTGAAGGCACCCCACAGACTAGAGGAACATCCACTTCCCAAAATACAGGTTGTTAAGTTTTAATTCTAGCTTTAACTCTGTGATAGTATTATTATAGGATTTTACCTTAGAAGTTATATAGGAGTAGTAGTAATTAGCATATCTATTTTGATTTTATTTTCAATTAAGTTATAATTTATTTTTCTCATCATCATCAAACATGAATAAAATAGTAGATTTTTTAGAATAAAGAGGCAATTTAATTTTTTCGAGTTCTTAATAAGGAAAATTCTAATTATTTATATGTGGTGGCAATACTTTTTGTCTTCTGAATGAATGCTTGAACAGTGCATATTTTTGATATTGAATTTTATGAATGTTAAAATTGTTGGCTCTTGAAAGAATGATGAACAAGAGAAATGTTATTGATGATCTAAAAAATCATGAAATTGATTCTTGAAGCAAGAAAAAGCAGTGGAAAAAAAAAATATTCTTGCGAAAAAAAAAAGCTAAAAAAGAAAGAAAGAAAAAGCAAGCAGAAAAAGCCAATAGCCCTTAAAACCAAAAGGCAAGGGTAAAAAGGATCCAAGGCTTTGAGCATCAATGGATAGGAGGGCCCAAGGAAATTAAATCCAGGCCTAAGCGGCTAAATCAAGCTGTCCCTAACCACGTGCTTGTGTCATGAAGGTCCAGGTGCAAAGCTTGAGACTGAGTGGTTAAAGTCGTGATCCAAGGCAAAAGAGTGTGCTTAAGAGCTCTGGACACCTGATGAGCGGATAATTTGTATACTTTTTGGCATTGTTTTTAGTATGTTTTTGATATGATATAGTTAGTTTTTAGTATATTTTTATTAGTTTTTAATTAAAATTCACTTTTCTGGACTTTACTATGAGTTTGTGTGTTTTTCTGTGATTTCAGGTATTTTCTGGCTGAAATTGAGGGACCTGAGCAAAAATCTGATCCTGAGACCAAAAAGGACTGCAGATGCTGTTGGATTCTGACCTCCCTTCATTCGAAGCGGATTTTCTGGAGCTATAGAAGCCCAATTGGCGCGCTCTCAATGGCGTTGGAAAGTAGACATCCTGGGCTTTCCAGCAATATATAATAGTCCATACTTTGCCCAAGATTTGATGGCCCAAACCGGCGTTCAAAGTCACCTCAAGGAATCCCAGCGTTAAACGCTGGAACTGGCACCCAAATGGGAGTTAAACGCCCAAACTGGCACCAAAGCTGGCGTTTAACTCCAAGAAGAGTCTCTACACGAAATTGCTTCATTGCTCAGCCCAAGCACACACCAAGTGGGCCCGGAAGAGGATTTTTATGTCATTTACTCATTTCTGTACACCCTAGGCTACTAGTTTCTTATAAGTAGGACCTTTTACTATTGTATAGAAATCTTTTGATCACTTTTAGATCTCTAGATCATCTTTGGACATTCTAGTTCTTAGATCATTGGGAGGCTGGCCATTCGGCCATGCCTAGACCTTATGCTTATGTATTTTCAACGGTGGAGTTTCTACACACCATAGATTAAGGTGTGGAGCTCTGCTGTACCTCGAGTATTAATGCAATTACTATTGTTCTTTCATTCAAATTCCGCTTGTTCTTTATCCAAGATATCACTTGTTCTTCAACATGATGAAGGTGATGATTGACGCCCATCACCATTCTCACTCATGAACAAAGTGACTGACAACCACTCTTGTTCTACAAGCATTTGAGGCTTGGTGAATATCTCTTGGATTCCTGATTGCACGATGCATGGTTGATCGCCTGACAACCGAGTGCTCGCCTGACAAACGAGCCAACCATTCCGTGAGATCAGAGTCTTCGTGGTATAGGCAAGAACTGATGGCAGCATTCAAGAGAATCCGGAAGGTCTAACCTTGTCTGTGGTATTCTGAGTAGGATTCAATGATTGAATGACTGTGACGTGCTTCAAACCTGTAACCTACTGGGCGTTAGTGACAGACGCAAAAGAGTTATTCTATTCCGGTAGGGGAGGGAACCACACCGGTGATTGGCAGCACTGTGACAGAGTGTGTGCATTAGCTTTCACTGCGAGGATGGGAGGTAGCTGCTGACAACAGTGAGACCCTATACGAGCTTGCCATGGAAAGGAGTAAGAAGGGTTGGATGAAGACAGTAGGAAAGCAGAGAGACGGAAGGGAAGGCATCTTCATGCGCTTATCTGAAGTTCCTACCAATGAATTACATAAGTATCACTATCTTTATCTTTTATGTTATTTTCGTTCATCACCATATATATCTGAGTTTGCCTGACTAAGATTTACAAGATGACCATAGCTTGCTTCAATACTAACAATCTCCGTGGGATCGACCCTTACTCACGTAAGGTTTATTACTTGGACGACCCAGTGCACTTGCTGGTTAGTTGTGCGAAGTTGTGTAATGCCATGGTATTGAGCGCACCAAGTTTTTGGAGCCATTACCAGGGATTATGAGAGTTGTGAAAAAGTATAGTTCACAATTTCGCGCACCAAGTTTTTTGGCGCCGTTGCCGGGGATTGTTCTAGTTTTGAGCAAGCCTTTGGTAACATCAGTGCCAAGATCCGGCAACAACATCAAATTTTTGGTGTTATTGCCCGGGATTGTTCAGGCTGGACAACTGACGGTTCATCTTGTTGCTTAGATTAGGTATTTTTTTCGAAATTCTTGAAGATGAATTCTAGAGTTTCATGATGATTTGTTGAAATCTGGCTGGCTGAGAAGCCATGTCTAATCTGATTGGACCGAGGTTTCAACTTATCACCACAAGAGCTTGTTGATTTCGTATCAATCTTGCTTTTGGAGCAGTGATTTGCTAAGGCTTGGCTGACCTTTGGTCATGTCTAGTGTTTTGGACCGAAGCTTTCTTTGGAAGCTTGGCTGGCTGTGAAGCCATGTCTAATTCCTGGACCGGAGTCTTAGACTAGCATTGCACTGATTCCTGGAATTCTCATTAAGAATTTTGATACCTTCTTTTTCCACTTAATTTTCGAAAAACACAAAAAAAATTAAAAAATAAAAAAATCATAAAATTCAAAAATATTTCTTGTTTGAGTCTAGTGTCTCATCCTAAGTTTGGTGTCAACTGCACGCATTCATATGTCTTAGTGATCTTCAAGATGTTCTTGATGATTCACTTGCTCTGATCTTTGAATTCTATTGACTTGAGTATTTTGTGTGTCTCATATGCATTTTCAGTTCATTAGTGTCAGTAGTATACAAACTGCTAAGTTTGGTGTCTTGCATGCATTGTTATTTGATTCTTGTTGCATTTTAATTATTAAAAATCCAAAAATATTTTTAATTTGTGTCTTTTCAAGTCAATGATACAAGGGATTGAAGATTCAGAACACACTGCAGAGGAATTATACAGAAAAAGCTGAGCATTCAAAAATGCCCAGTGAAGAAGGCAGACTGGCGTTTAAACGCCAGCTAGGGCACCTGGTTGGGCGTTTAACGCCCAAAAAGGTAGCATTTTGGGCGTTAAACGCCAGAATGTATACCATTCTGGGCGTTTAACGCCAGGATGGTGCTAGGGGGAAGATTTTGTTTTCAAATCAAATTTTTTCAAGTTTTTCAAAATCAAATCTTTTTCAAATCATATCTTTTCAATCAAATGTTTTCAAAATCAATTTCTTTCCTTTTTCAAAGATACTTACTAACAATTAATGATTTGATTGAACATTTTTTGCCTTTTCTATTGAGGAAGGTTTTATGTTTGAATCATATCTTTCTTGTTAGGCAAGTCACTAATTTTCCAAATCAAATCTTTTAAAATAATTTTCAAAACATATCTTTTAAAATGGTTTTCAAATCATATCTTCTCAATCACATCTTTTTAAGACAATAACCTTTCAATCATATTTTTTTTATCATATCTTTTTCAAATTAGTTTTCAATCAAATCTTTTAAGTTCTAATTTCAAAATCTTTTTCAAAAATCACTTGATTTCTCTTCCACTTTCAATTTTCGAAAATTATCAATCAAATTTTCAAAATGTTTTCAAAATCTTTTAATTGAATTTTCGAAAATCCTCTTCCCTCCTTCTCACATCCTTCTATTTATGGAGTACCACTCCTTCTAAATGCACAATTCGAACCTTATCTAATTAAAGTTCGAATTCTTCTTCCCCTTCTTCTTTCTATTTCTCTTTTCCTCTGACATTTCAAGGAATCTCTATACTGTGACATAGAGGATTCCACATTTTCTTTTTCTCTTCTCTTTCATATGAGCAGGAGCAGAGACAAAGGCATTCTTGTTGAAGCTGATCCTGAACCCGAAAGGACCTTGAAGAGAAAGCTAAGAGAAGCCAAAGCACAACTCTCTTTAGAGGACCTGACCGAATTCTTCAAAGAAGAAGAACCCATGGCAGCCGAAAACAACAACAATGCCAACAATGCAAGGAAGGTGCTGGGTGACTTTACTGCACCTACTCCCGACTTCTATGGGAGAAGCATCTCTATCCCTGCCATTGGAGCAAACAACTTTGAGCTTAAGCCTCAATTAGTTTCTCTAATGCAACAGAATTGCAAGTTCCATGGACTTCCAATGGAAGATCCTCATCAGTTTTTAGCTGAATTCTTGCAAATCTGTGACACAGTCAAGACTAATGGGGTTAACCCTGAGGTCTATAGACTGATGCTATTCCCTTTTGCTGTAAGAGACAGAGCTAGAATATGGTTGGATTCTCAACCTAAAGAAAGCCTGGACTCTTGGGAAAAGCTAGTCAATGCCTTCTTGGCAAAGTTCTTTCCACCACAAAGATGGAGTAAGCTTAGAGTGGAAGTCCAAACCTTCAGACAGAAGGATGGAGAATCCCTCTATGAAGCTTGGGAAAGATACAAACAATTAATCAGAAGATGTCCTTCAGACATGCTTTCTGAATGGAGCATCATAGGTATTTTCTATGATGGTCTCTCTGAACTATCTAAGATGTCCTTGGATAGCTCTGCTGGAGGATCTCTTCATCTGAAGAAGACGCCTGCAGAAGCTCAAGAATTGATTGAAATGGTTGCAAATAACCAATTCATGTACACTTCTGAAAGGAATCCTGTGAACAATGGACTAGTCAGAAGAAAGGAGTTCTTGAGATTGACACTCTGAATGCCATATTGGCTCAGAATAAGATATTGACTCAACAAGTCAATTTGATTTCTCAAAGTCTGTCTGGAATGCAAAATGCACCAAACAGTACTAAGGATGCTTCATCTGAGGAAGAAGCTTATGATCCTGAGAACCCTTCCATGGAAGAGGTGAATTACCTAGGAGAACCCTATGGAAATACCTACAATTCTTCATGGAGAAATCACCCAAATCTCTCATGGAAGAATCAAGAGAGACCTCAACAAGGTTTCAATAACAATAATGGTGGAAGAAACAGGTTTAGCAATGGCAAGCCTTTTCCATCATCTTCTCAGCAACAGACAGAGAGTTCTAAGCAGAATACTTCTGACTTAGCAACAATGGTCTCTGATCTAATAAAGACCACTCAAAGTTTCATGAATGAAACAAGGTCCTCCATCAGAAATTTGGAAGGACAAGTGGGTCAGCTGAGCAAGAAGGTTACTGAACTCCCTCCTAATACTCTCCCAAGTAATACAGAAGAAAATCCAAAAGGAGAGTGCAAGGCCATCAACATGGCCGAATATGGAGATCATAGAGAGGAAGAAGACGCCACTGAGAAAGACCCCAGTGGGCGTGCACCACTCTCCTCTGAGTTCCTCAATGAGGAACCTTGGGAATCTGAGGCTCAAAATGAGACCATAGAGATTCCATTGGACTTACTTCTGCCATTCATGAGCTCTGATGAGTATTCTTCCTCTGAAGAGGATGAGTATGTTACTGAAGAGCAAGTTGCTAAATACCTTGGAGCAATCATGAAACTAAATGACAAGTTATTTGGAAATGAGACTTGGGAGGATGAACCTCCCTTACTCACCAAAGAACTGGATGACTTGTCTAGGCAGAAACTGCCTCAAAAGAGGCAGGATCCTGGGAAGTTTTCTATACCTTGTACCATAGGCACCATGACCTTCAAGAAGGCCTTGTGTGACTTAGGGTCAAGTGTGAACCTCATGCCCCTCTCTGTAATGGAGAAATTAGGGATCTTAGAGGTGCAAGCTGCAAGAATCTCATTAGAGATGGCAGACAACTCAAGAAAACAAGCTCATGGACTTGTAGAGAATGTTTTGGTGAAGATAGAAGACCATTACATCCCTACTGATTTCATAGTCCTAGAGACTGGGAAGTGCATGGATGAATCCATCATCCTTGGCAGACCCTTCCTAGCCACAGTAAAGGCTGTGATTGATGTTGATAGAGGAGAGTTGATCATTCAAGTGAATGGACAATCCTTGGTGTTTAAGGCCCAAGGACATCCCTCTATCATCATGGAGAGGAAGCATGAAGAGCTTCTCTCAAGACAGAGCCAAGCAGAGCCCCCAGTCAAACTCTAAGTTTGGTGTTGGGAGGCTACAACCAAACTCTAAGTTTGGTGTTGAAACCCCACATTCAAACTCTAAGTTTGGTGTTGGGAGGTTTCAACACGGTTCTGAGCATTTCTGAGGCTCCATGAGAGTCCTCTGTCAAGCTAATGACATTAAAGAAGCGCTTGTTGGGAGGCAACCCAATGTTTTATAATTAATTATTTTCTTTTGTTATTTTATCTTTTTTGTAGGTTGATGATCATAAGAAGTCACAAAAACAATGAAAAAAGCAAAAACAGAATGAAAAACAGGAAGAAAAACAGCACACCCTGGAGGAGAAGAAACTGGCGTTCAAACGCCAGTAATGCTAGCTGTTGGGCGTTTAACGCCCAGTCTGGCACCATTCTGGGCGTTTAACGCCAGAAAGGGGCACCAGACTGGCGTTAAACGCCAGTAAAGGGCAAGAACATGGCGTTAAACGCCAGGAATGGGCATCAGCCCGGCGTTTAACGCCAGAAATGGCTCAAAACGTGATTTTGAGCAACATTTGGTGCAGGGATGACTTTTCCTTGACACTACAGGATCTGTGGACCCCACAGGACCCTACCATCACTCTCTCTCTTCTTCTCCCATTCACCAATCACCTCAACACCTCTTCCCCAAAAACCCCACCAACCTCACCCTTCAAATTCAAACCACTTTCCCGCCCAAACCCACCCATAATGGCCGAACCTTTACCCCCCTCTCTCCTATAAATACCCTTCTTCAACTCTTCATTTTCACACAACCTAAACCCCCTTTCTTACCCTTCTTGGCCGAACACACTACCATCTCCCTTCTTCCTCATTTCTTCTTCTTCTACTCTCTTCTTTCTTCTTTTGCTCGAGGACGAGCAAACATTTTAAGTTTGGTGTGGTAAAAGCGTTGCTTTTTGTTTTTCCATAACCATTTATGGCATCCAAGGCCGGAGAAACCTCTAAAAAGAGGAAAGGGAAGGCAAAAGCTTCCACCTCCGAGTCATGGGAGATGGATAGATTCCTCTCAAGGGTGCATCAAGACCACTTCTATGAAGTTGTGGCCTTGAAGAAGGTGATCTCCGAGGTCCCCTTTTCACTCAAAAAGGGTGAATACCCGGAGATCCGCCATGAGATCCGAAGAAGAGGTTGGGAAGTTCTTACCAACCCCATTCAACAAGTCGGAATCTTGATGGTTCAAGAGTTCTATGCCAATGCATGGATCACAAAGAACCATGACCAAAGTGTGAACCCGAATCCAAAGAATTATCTCACTATGGTTCGGGGGAAATACTTGGATTTTAGTCCGGAAAGTGTGAGGGTGGCGTTCAACTTGCCTATGATGCAAGGAGATGAGCATCCTTACACTAGAAGGGTCAACTTTGATCAAAGGTTGGACCAAGTCCTCACAGTCATATGTGAAGAGGGCGCACAATGAAAGCAAGATTCAAGAGGAAAGCCGGTCCAATTGAGAAGGCATGACCTCAAGCCCGTGGCTAGAGGATGGTTAGAGTTCATACAACGCTCAATCATCCCCACTAGCAACCGGTCCGAAGTTACCATAGACCGGGCCATCATGATCCATAGTATCATGATTGGAGAAGAAATAGAGGTTCATGAGGTTATAGCCCAAGAACTCTATAAGGTGGCAGACAAGACCTCCACCTTGGCAAGGTTAGCCTTTCCTCATCTCATTTGTCACCTCTGTTATTCAGTTGGAGTTGACATAGAGGGAGACATTCCCATTGATGAGGACAAGCCCATCACCAAGAAAAGGATGGAGTACACAAGAGATCTCACTCATCATGAGATCCCTGAGATTCCTCAAGGGATGAATTTCCTCCACAAAACTATTGGGAGCAACTAAACCTCCCTAGGAGAACTAAGTTCCAACATGGGACAACTGAGGGTGGAGCATCAAGAACACTCCATCATCCTTCATGAAATTAGAGAAGATCAAAGAATCATGAGGGAGGAGCAACAAAGACAAGGAAGAGACATTGAGGAGCTCAAGCACTCCATAGGATCTTCAAGAGCAAGAAAGAGCCGCCATCACTAAGGTGGACCCGTTCTTTGATTTCCTTGTTATTGTTCTTCTGTTTTTCGAATTTTAATGCTTATGTTTATCCATGTTTGTGTCTTATGATCATTAGTGTCTTAGTGTCTATGCCTTAAAGTTATGAATGTCCTATGAATCCATCACCTTTCTTCAATAAAAACGTGCCTAATTGATAAAAGAAAGAATTGCATGAATTTTGAATTTTATAATAGTTTAATTATTTTGATGTGGTGGCAATATTTTTGTTCTCTGAATGTATGCTTAAACAGTGCATATGTCTTTTGAATTTGTGGTTCATGAATGTTGGCTCTTGAAAGAATGATGAAAAAGGAGACATGTTACTGAGGATCTGAAAAATCAATAAAATGATTCTTGAAGCAAGAAAAAGCATTTCAAAAAAAAAAATATCGAAAAAAAAAACGAAAAAGAAAGAAAAAGAAAGAATAAAGTTGTGATCCAAGGCAAATAAGAGTGTGCTTAAGAACCCTGGACACCTCTAATTGGGGACTTTAGCAAAGCTGAGTCACAATCTAAAAAGGTTCACCCAATTATGTGTCTGTGGCATGTATGTATCCGGTGGTAATACTGGAAGACAGAGTGCTTTGGGCCACAGCCAAGACTCAATAAATAGCTATGTTCAAGAATCATCATACTTTACTAAGAGAATCATTAACACTATCTGGATTCTAAGTTCCTAAAGAAGCCAATCATTCTGAATTTCAAAGGATAGAGTGAGATGCCAAAACTGTTCGGAGGCAAAAAGTTAAAAGCCCCGCTCATCTGATTAATACTGATCTTCACAGATGTTTTTGGAATTCATTGCATATTCTCTTCTTTTTATCTTATTTGATTTTCAGTTGCTTGAGGACAAGCAACAATTTAAGTTTGGTGTTGTGATGAGCGGATAATTTGTATACTTTTTGGCATTGTTTTTAGTATGTTTTTGATATGATATAGTTAGTTTTTAGTATATTTTTATTAGTTTTTAATTAAAATTCACTTTTCTGGACTTTACTATGAGTTTGTGTGTTTTTCTGTGATTTCAGGTATTTTCTGGCTGAAATTGAGGGACCTGAGCAAAAATCTGATCCTGAGACCAAAAAGGACTGCAGATGCTGTTGGATTCTGACCTCCCTGCATTCGAAGCAGATTTTCTGGAGCTACAGAAGCCCAATTGGCGCGCTCTCAATGGCGTTGGAAAGTAGACATCCTGGGCTTTCCAGAAATATATAATAGTCCATACTTTGCCCAAGATTTGATGGCCCAAACCGGCGTTCAAAGTCACCTCAAGGAATCCCAGCGTTAAACGCTGGAACTGGCACCCAAATGGGAGTTAAACGCCCAAACTGGCACCAAAGCTGGCGTTTAACTCCAAGAAGAGTCTCTACACGAAATTTCTTCATTGCTCAGCCCAAGCACACACCAAGTGGGCCCGGAAGAGGATTTTTATGTCATTTACTCATTTCTGTACACCCTAGGCTACTAGTTTCTTATAAGTAGGACCTTTTACTATTGTATAGAAATCTTTTGATCACTTTTAGATCTCTAGATCATCTTTGGACATTCTAGTTCTTAGATCATTGGGAGGCTGGCCATTCGGCCATGCCTAGACCTTATGCTTATGTATTTTCAACGGTGGAGTTTCTACACACCATAGATTAAGGTGTGGAGCTCTGCTGTACCTCGAGTATTAATGCAATTACTATTGTTCTTTCATTCAAATTCCGCTTGTTCTTTATCCAAGATATCACTTGTTCTTCAACATGATGAAGGTGATGATTGACGCCCATCACCATTCTCACTCATGAACAAAGTGACTGACAACCACTCTTGTTCTACAAGCATTTGAGGCTTGGTGAATATCTCTTGGATTCCTGATTGCACGATGCATGGTTGATCGCCTGACAACCGAGTGCTCGCCTGACAAACGAGCCAACCATTCCGTGAGATCAGAGTCTTCGTGGTATAGGCAAGAACTGATGGCAGCATTCAAGAGAATCCGGAAGGTCTAACCTTGTCTGTGGTATTCTGAGTAGGATTCAATGATTGAATGACTGTGACGTGCTTCAAACCTGTAACCTACTGGGCGTTAGTGACAGACGCAAAAGAGTTATTCTATTCCGGTAGGGGAGGGAACCACACCGGTGATTGGCAGCACTGTGACAGAGTGTGTGCATTAGCTTTCACTGCGAGGATGGGAGGTAGCTGCTGACAACAGTGAGACCCTATACGAGCTTGCCATGGAAAGGAGTAAGAAGGGTTGGATGAAGACAGTAGGAAAGCAGAGAGACGGAAGGGAAGGCATCTTCATGCGCTTATCTGAAGTTCCTACCAATGAATTACATAAGTATCACTATCTTTATCTTTTATGTTATTTTCGTTCATCACCATATATATCTGAGTTTGCCTGACTAAGATTTACAAGATGACCATAGCTTGCTTCAATACTAACAATCTCCGTGGGATCGACCCTTACTCACGTAAGGTTTATTACTTGGACGACCCAGTGCACTTGCTGGTTAGTTGTGCGAAGTTGTGTAATGCCATGGTATTGAGCGCACCAAGTTTTTGGAGCCATTACCAGGGATTATGAGAGTTGTGAAAAAGTATAGTTCACAATTTCGCGCACCAACACCACTAACTGGGGACTCTAGCAAAGCTGAGTCACAATCTGAAAAGGTTCACCCAGTTATGTGTCTGTGGCATTTATGTATCCGGTGGTAATACTGGAAAACAAAGTGCTTAGGGCCACGGCCAAGACTCATAAAATAACTGTGTTCAAGAATCAACATACTAAACTAGGAGAATCAATAATACTATCTGAATTCTGAGTTCCTATGGATGCCAATCATTCTGAATTTCAAAGGATAAAGGGAGATTCCAAAACTGTTCAGAAACAAAAAGCTACAAGCCCCGCTCATCTGAATAAGAATCTGAGCTCCATTTAAAACTCTTAGATATTATTACTTCTTAAATTCTTTCATCCTATTTTATTTATCTAGTTGCTTGGGGACAAGCAACAGTTTAAGTTTGGTGTTGTGATGAGCGGATATTTTATACGCTTTTTGGGAGTAATTTCATGTAGATTTTAGCATGTTTTAATTAGTTTTTAGTTAAATTTTATTAGTTTTTAAGCTAAAATCATATTTCTGGACTTTACTATGAGTGTGTGTATTTTTCTGTGATTTCAGGTATTTTCTGGCTGAAATTGAGGGAGCTGAGCAGAAATCTGACTTAGGCTGAAAAAGGACTGCTGATGCTGTTGGATCCTGACCTCCCTGCACTCGAAATGGATTTTCTGGAGCTACAGGAGCCCAATTGGCGCGCTCTCAACGGCGTTGGAAAGTAGACATCCAGGGCTTTCCAGCAATATATAATAGTCCATACTTTGCGCGAAGATAGACGACGTAACTTGGCGTTGAACGCCAAGTTCATGCTGCTGTCTGGAGTTAAACGCCAGAAAAACGTCATGATCCGGAGTTGAACGCCCAAAACACGTCATAACTTGGAGTTCAACTCCAAGAAAAGCCTCTACTCGTGGATAGCTTTAGTCTCAGCCCCAGCACACACCAAGTGGGCCCCAGAAGTGGATTTCTACACCAATTATCTTAGTTTACTCATATTTTGTAAACCTAGGTTACTAGTTTACTATTTAAACAACTTTTAGTGAATTATTTTGTACCTCATGACATTTTCAGATCTGAATTACATACTTTTTGACGGCATGAGTCTCTAAACTCCATTGTTGGGGGTGAGGAGCTCTGCGCCGTCTCGATGATTTAATACAATTCCTTTGTTTTCTATTCAAACACGCTTGTTCTTATCTAAGATGTTCATTCGCGCTTAATTATGGAGAGGGTGATGATCCGTGACACTCATCACCTTTCTCAATCCATGAATGTGTGCCTGACAACCACCTCCGTTCTACATCAGATTGAATGAGTATCTCTTAGATTCCTTAATCAGAATCTTCGTGGTATAAGCCGGATTGATGGCGGCATTCATGAGAATCCGGAAGGTCTAAACCTTGTCTGTGGTATTCCGAGTAGGATTCTGGGATTGAATGACTGTGACGAGCTTCAAACTCCTGAAGGCTGGGCGTTAGTGACAGACGCAAAAGAATCAATGGATTCTATTCCAACCTGATTGAGAACCGACAGATGATTAGCCGTGCTGTGACAGAGCATAGGAACGTTTTCACTGAGAGGATGGGAGGTAGCCATTGACAACGGTGACACCCTACATAGAGCTTGCCATGGAAGGAACCTTGCGTGTGGGAAGAGGATTTCAAGGAAAAGTAGAAATTCAAAGGACAAAGCATCTCCAAAACTCCAACATGTTTCTCATTACTGCATAACAAGTAACACTGTTATTCTCTTTTATTTTTATAATCAAATCTGGTAATTTCACTTTTAATCCTATTGGCCTCCTGACTAAGATTAGTAAAATAAACATTGATTGCTTCAAGTCAATAATCTCCGTGGGATCGACCCTTACTCACGTAAGGTATTACTTGGACGACCCAGTGCACTTGCTGGTTAGTTGTGCGGATTACAAATTCGTGCACCATGGTTCAATTTGAGAAACAAAAGCACTATATGCAAATAAATTTCTAAAAGTGGATCGAGTTGTTACCCCTTTCGAAACATCACCAATGACGTTGTCTAGAGGATGATCCTTTGAAGTACGCCAATCCTTTGGAAGTGCATTTATTTGTGCTTGTGATGGTTCAATTTCTTCAACTTGAACATTATCCTTTGTTGAGCTTGTAGAGGCTTCATTTAAATCTTTTTCTTTGTCTTCACCATTCAAATTTAGTGAATCAAAGTTTTCTACATTTTCATCAAAATCTTTTCTAGCACAATAACGGTTAGTTTCATCAAAAGCGACATGAATACTTTCTTCCATAGTCATGATGCGTTTATTATATACTCTAAAGCTTTGCTAGTTAAAGAGTAGCCTAAGAAGATTCCTTCATCAGCCTTAGCATCAAATTTGCCTAAGTTATCTTTTCCATTATTTAGAATAAAGCATTTACAACCAAAGACGTGAAGGTGGGAAATATTTGGCTTTCTTCCTTTGTACAATTCGTACGGTGTTTTCTTAAGAATAGGTCGAATGATAATCCTATTCATAACATAACACGCGGTGCTAACCGCATCCGCCCAAAAGTACTTAGGAATATTAGCCTCATTGAGCATAGTTCTCGCCATTTCTTCTAAATGACGATTTTTCCTTTCAACCACACCATTTTGTTGTGGTGTTCTAGGAGAGGAAAAATTATGCTCAATGCCATTTTCTTCACAAAAAGTTTCAAAAAGATTGTTTTCAAATTCTCCACCATGATCACTTCTAATAGATGATATATGCAAATTCTTTTCATTTTGAATAACTTTGGCTAATCTTTTGAATGCTCGAAATGCATCACTCTTGTTTGCTAGGAACAAGGTCCATGTAAATCGAGAGTAATCATCAACAATAACTAAAGCATAGTAATTGCCACCAAAGCTCATAGTCCTAGAAGGACCAAATAAATCCATGTGCAAAAGTTGTAATGGCCTTGTTGTTGAAACAATGTTTTTGGATTTAAAAGAGGCCTTTACTTGTTTTTCCTTTTGACATGCGTCGCAAAGGACGTCTTTTTTCAAAACGTAGCTTTGGTAAGCCAATTACTAACTCTTTAGAGACCAACTTGTTAAGATGGTCCATGTTAGCATGAGCTACTCTACGATGCCATAACCAAGTTTCATCATTTTTACTAACAAGGCATTTCACATCATTTGAGGAGACTTCATTTAGATTAATCATGTATACATTGTCAACACGGTGCCCAATTAGCACAATTTCATTAGTGTCTTGCCTTTTTATCAAACAACATTTTGAATCAAAGGTGACTAAGTTTCCTTTGTCACAAAGTTGGCTAACACTAATGAGATTATGTTTGAGACCTTTGACAAGTATAACATTATCTATGGAGGTAGAAGGATTTTTACCAACTTTTCCAACGCCGATTACTTTGCCGGTGTTGTTGTCTCCATAGATCACGTTTCCTCCGTTTGTAGGCTCTATTGCGGTGAACTTTGATTCATCGCCGGTCATGTGTTTGGAGCATCCACTATCAACATACCAATTTGTATCCTTAGCTCCAACACGTACCTACAAAATAATTAAAATTGGGATTTAGGTACCCAAGTGAATTTGGGTCCTTGATGGTTAGTATGAGCATAATGCCCATAAGGTGTCCATCTCGTATCTTGACTACGAAAGTTTATATGTTTAATTCTAGTAAAGCATACGGGTGCTATATGACCTACTTTATTACAATAATGACATATGACATTTGGATTATGCATCCTATGCATGTTTCTAAATGGTTGCCTAGGTTGTTTCCTAAATGCAACATCTTTTGATCTATATGCATTGTGATTATAATTTCTAAATGAAGCATGTTGAGGAGGATGTTTAAAGTCTTCATTCCTTTTAGGCATGCTTACCTTTTGGGCTTGCGGTTGCCTAATAGGAGTTTTAGCATTTTTAAATTTCCTTTTTCAAAACCCAAACCTTCCTTATTATGAACATGCTTTTGGTTTTTCAACATTTTATCTAAGTTCTTTGAAGATTCATTGAACTTAGCTAAAGTGTTCTTAAGATTTGTAATTTCATTTTCATGCATTTTACAAGATTTGTATGGATCACTACTTGTGCTACACTTATCTTTCCAAGATTGATATTCTCGTTTTTCAACATCTCATTTTGTTTTAAGAGTTCCATATTCTTTTTCTTTAGGAGAGAATAATCTTGGGTAAGTTTTGTGTACACCTCAAGTAAGGCATCATATTCATCTTGTAAATTAAAAGAAGTGGAGTTGTCATCACTAACCTTTCTTCGCTTGCCATTAAGCAAAGATTTGCAACCTCGTCGTCATCGGAGTCGGATTCATCCTCGTTCTCCCATGATATGTATGCTTTCTCCTTCTTCTTAAATTTCTTGTTTTTGTCCTCCTTTTGAAGTTTTGGACAATTGGGTTTGATGTGTCCAACTTCTCCACACTCATAGCATTTTGGTACCTTTGTTTTGCTCTTGAAGTTTTTCTTCATTGCAAACTTATTGAATCTTTTTAATAAGAGTGCAAATTCTTCATCTCCTTCTTCTTCATTATCATCACTCTCTTCTTGCAGTGAAGTTGTTTTAAGGGCGAGACTTTTCTTCTTGCTTTCTTCACCTTTTGTCTATTTAGCATAGTCATTTCATAGGTGAGTAGATTACCTCGTAGTTGATCAAATGTAAGTTGATCATAGAGCCTTCCTTCCACAATGGCGTTCACTTTGGAGTTCCATTTTGGTGTAAGGCTTGTAAGCACCTTGGTCACAATTTGTTTATCATTGTATTTTGTGCCAAGCATGCTTAGATTGTTGAAGATCTTGGAGAGTCTTTCAAGAGCTTCTTCAATGCTCTCTTCATCTTTCATTTTAAAATTTTCCCATTCATGAACCAACATAAATACCTTTGATTCTTTAACGTGGTCGGTTCCTTCGTAAGTGATTGGAGTTTATCCCAAATCTCTTTAGCGGTTTCACATGTAGAGATCTTCATATAATCATGCTCGTTAAGTGCACAATGAATGAAGTTGATGGCTTTATCATTCATTGCCACTTTCTTCCAATCATCGTCACTATATTTATCTTCTCCTTTCGGTACTTGCTTTGAGACGGAGACTTCTCCTTCTTTAGCGCTTGTTGTCTTTGTTGGAATGTGATTTCCATTTTCAATCACTTTCCAAATTCTCACATCTTGAGAACGGATCCAAATTCTCATCTTATTTTTCCAATAAGAGTAATTTGTTCCGCTGAAAAGAGGAGGTCTAGCGGTTGAGTTACCTTCGCTAGTGTTGTTGTTGTTAAAGCCTGTGCTTGCCATGATCTTTTCCCTTAAACGGTTAAGTCTTTCAAAGGGTTAAGCTCTGATGCCACTTGTAGAACCTATGCACAATTACTCAAGAGGGGGGGTGAATTGAGTATTGCAATAACAATGAATCTTTTTACGAAAGTTAAAGACAATATACAAAAGTGTTATTGTACTAGTATTTTTCCAAGAGCTTAACTCAATTGCTAAGCATTTATAAGGAGCTTTTACTTTCCAATAGACACCAACTCAAATAAATTGATCAAGCTTTTTACCAATCGGACTTAAGCCACTCCTTAAGTACTTACGAAGCTACTTTTCGATCACAATTTATTTGCTCAAAGGTAAAAGACAATAATATTGAAGAGATGAGTTTGGAGAAATGCAAACGCTATTTAGAGTGGTTCGGCACAATCCTTGTCCTACGTCCACTTTCTTTCTCAATCGCAATTGAGAAGTTCCACTATAGCCAAGCTTCAAGGTGCTCGCGCAAAACCTTTTACAATCCGAGTCCTTAGTTTCTAACACCTCACGGTATATGATCACCACTCGTATACTAACCCACTCCACTTAGAGATACCTTCTCTAAGATTTGCCTTGAGTACTTAGTATACCTCTTTGGTATCCTCACCGACTATAGTGTTTATAACTCTTGACTCAACCTTGGAGATCACACTCCAATTTACAAGGTGTACAAGAAAACAATTCTCAAAGAATTGTTGAGATGAAATGAGTACTCTCTAGAAGAGTGTATGATTACACGTTTAGCACTATTGAACCAATTGATATTGCTCTCTCAAATTGTGTATTATATCACTTTAAAAAATGTGTAGAATGAAAGAATATGAACAAGATAGTTTCCAAATACTCAAAAATTGTGAAATAAGGCTTCAATCCATCCATTTATAGATTCCCCAAACCTTAGAAACGTTGGGGAATTAATGGGATGGAGCCTTTATGTCAAAACTAGCCGTTTTTTATGTTTTTGAATTATTTGCATCGATGCATAACAATTTGCATCGATGCAAATGTGTCTTTGACGCTGAAATTTGAATTTTTAGCTAGGTTGCATCGATGCAAACATCTTTGCATCGATGCAACAAGTCGTTGCATGCTTTGCATCGATGCAAGATGAGTGTGCATCAATGCAAACCTTAAAGAATGGCTTAAAATCACTTCAAAATGCTTAGGATTGATCTCAAACTTGTTGGAGTCAATTCCTATGCTTTTGTACCTTTGAAAACAAGTTTTTAAACCATTTGGCTAGCATCGAATTGCAAGATGTGCATCAAAACATTTTGTGAGTGTGTGTTGAGAGATTTAGCAATTGGTTCTTAACAAGAAGTTACCTAAGTCCTAAGACACTATACTTGTCTTCAAATGTTGTGGACTTGAGTTTCTTGTTGTTGTTATGTTGCTTTCAACTCTTCATTCCTCAACGTTGAATGTTGGTTGATCTTTCAACATGCTTGTTCATTCAAGTTGTTTGATGGTTTGTCTTTCATGTCGTTTGTTGGTTTGTCATTCATCAAAACCTACGAATACAAACTTCGCATACAAGCAACATGATTTACAAGTCTGGCATTTTCCTCCACGTTGATGTACTTTTCCGCTCTCTCCTGTACATCACTCAAAGAGGTCGGGTGCCTTTTTGATATGGACTGTGAGAAGGGTCCTTCCCTAAGTCCATTTACTAATCCCATGATAACTACCTCTGTGGGCAAATCTTGAATTTCCAAACACGCTTTGTTGAACCTTTCCATGTAATCACGCAAAGGTTCCCCGATCTCCTGTTTAACTCCCAGGAGGCTCAGTGCGTGTTTTACTTTATCCTTCTGGATGGAGAATCGCATCAAGAATTTTCTTGAGAGGTCCTCAAAGCTGGTAACCGACCTTGGAGGGAGGCTATCGAACCACTTCATCGCCGCTTTTGACAGGGTGGTCGGAAAAGCCTTGCAACGTGTTGCATCAGAAGCATCAGCCAGATACATCCGACTTTTGAAATTGCTAAAATGATGCTTTGGGTCTGTGGTTCCGTCATAGAGGTTCATTTCAGGGATTTTGAAGTTTCTTGGAACTTTTGCCCTCATTATGTCCTCGCTGAACGGGTCCTCCCCTCCCAAGGGCGACTCTTCTCGGTTGCCACGGGAGTCTCGGGCTTTAAGGGAGGATTCAAGCTTTGTGAGTTTTTCTTCCAACTCTTTTCGTCGTTCTATTTCCTCCCTGAGGTTTCGCTCTGCCTCTCGTTGTTGTTCAAGTTCCTGTTCCAGTTGCTCCAAATGATCTTGGTGGTCGTAGACCAGCCCCATTAGCTCGGTTGCATGGGGTGGCCCTTCCTTTCCGGACTCTCGTCCTTCCAAGGAATTTGCCTTTAGGTTTTTAAGCCCAGAGGTGCCTTCTTTATGCTGGTCGCTGGTTCCTTGATGAAGGGTCAGGTCTGTGTCATTGTTTCCGGTATCTGGATTTTCTTGCTCGGAATCAGACGCTGTATGTCCATCTTCTGGTGAGTTGTTCGCCATTACTGGTTGATCTCTTGCTTCCCCGGCAACGGCGCCAATGTTACATTGGGTAACCAGAGATAATGGGCTTTACTCGTTAGGTTGGCCCAAACGCTTATGAAGGGAAACCTTCGAAGAGAATCGCGCTCTTAGGCTTCCGTCCGACTTGTGAGTACGAGTGAATGGGGGTGGTACCTGCAAAGACACTCCGATGCCTAAGTCAGCAAGGGTGTAAGCAGGTCTAGAGAGTATTGGGGCTTAGAGATACCTGAGGGATGTCAGTGTATTTATAGTGGTGAACCAATAACCACCATTGGAGTAGTTCCACTTTTCAGGGTGTATAACCATCCCTTTATCTTAGGGAGGTTACGATATGGCCTCTGGAAGTGGGTAGAGAGATTTTAGGGGCAGTTACTCATTTGAATGAGTGTTTATCTGCCAGTCAATCTTCGTCCCCGACTTCTTTAGGATAAGTCGTGGTGAGAACCGACTTCGTAGGGAGAAGGTCGGTATAGGGCGAGGCTCAATCCTTTAGATTAGGCCTTTCGTTGGGTCTTGGGCCTTATCATTGGGTCAGGGTATGAACAGAAGCCAAATTACAAATAAATTAACAAACCAATGAAAAGAAAATCAGTCATAGCATCACCATGTTAAGATCAACATAGTTTGATATATATAATGAATTGTTGGGATGAAAATGTGATAAAATTGAGTATGGTGGTTTGTAGTAGAGAGAGAAGGATATGGAATTGTTTTGAAGGCAATTGGTTTGAATTACGGTTTTGGTAAAATTAGAGATTTGGTTTTTTTGGTAAAAAGTGATTTTTTAACTCATTTCGATAGTCCATAACTTGAGTCTCGGATTTTGAATTTCAATGGATTTTGTTTCAAAATGAAGATAATTTCGAGAGCTTTAAAACGGTTTAAAGTTTGTAAAAATTGAAGTTTTGTAGAGGAAGTTATGAATATCGAAAGTTAGTTGTATAAAACTAATTTTTAAAGACTTAACAGCTTTTGAGGAAAAAGGATTGTCGCGTACGCGACTGGTGGACGAAATTGTGATTCATTCTTTTTACTTCAACAATCCCAGGTAATGGCTCCAAAAACTTGGTGTCAATGCCATGGTTCACAACTTCGCACAACTAACCAGCAAGTGCACTGGGTCGTCCAAGTAATACCTTACGTGAGTAAGGGTCGATCCCACAGAGATTGTTGGTATGAAGCAAGCTATGGTCATCTTGTAAATCCCAGTCAGGAGGATAAAATTATGGAATTTAGAAAATCAAATATGATTAATAAAAATAAACAGAAAATAAAATGGATAGAGATACTTATGTAAATCAATAGTGGAAATTTCAGATAGGCGTATGGAGATGTTGTGCTCCTCTTGAATCTCTACTTTCTTATTACATTCATCCTATCCTTCTTACTCCTTTTCATGGCAAGCTGTATGTAGGGCATCACCGTTGTCAATGGCTACATCCCATCCTCTCAGTGAAAACGTTCCTATGCTCTGTCACAGCACGGCTAATCATCTGTCGGTTCTCAATCAGGTTGGAATAGAATCCCTTGATTCTTTTGCGTCTGTCACTAACGCCCAGCCTTCAGGAGTTTGAAGCTCGTCACAGCCATTCAATCCCAGAATCCTACTCGGAATACCATAGACAAGGTTTAGACTTTCCGGATCCTCATGAATGCCGCCATCTATCTAGCTTATACCACGAAGATTCTGTTGGGGAATCTAAGAGATATGCGCCCGGCCTAGAGTAGAACGGAAGTGGTTGTCAGTCACACGCGTTCATAGGTGAGAATGATGATGAGTGTCACGGATCATCACATTCATCAAGTTGAAGTGCAACGTATATCTTGGAATAAGAATAAAAGAGAATTGAATAAAAAGTAATAGTAATTGTATTGAAACTTGAGGTACAACAGAGCTCCACACCCTTAATCTATGGTATGCAGAAACTCCACCGTTGAAAATACATAAGTGAAAGGTTCAGGCATGGCCGAATGGCCAGCCCCCAAAACGTGATCACAGGATTCAAAATACAATCCAGGATGAGATTATGATAGTAAAAAGTTCAATTTATAATAAACTAGCTCCTAGGGTTTACATGAGTAAGTAATTGATGCATAAATCCACTTCCGGGGTCCACTTGGTGTATGTTTGGGCTGAGCTTGATCTATCCACAAGCTGAGGCTTTTATTGGATTTGAACTCCAAGTTATGACGTGTTTTGGGCGTTCAACTCCGGATCATGACGTGTTTCTGGCGTTTAACTCCAGACAGCAGCATGTACTTGGCGTTCAACGCCAAGTTACGTCGTCAATTTCTGAATAAAGTATGGACTATTATATATTGCTGGAAAGCTCTGGATGTCTACTTTCCAACGCCGTTGAGAGCGCGCCATTTGAAGTTCTGTAGCTCTAGAAAATCCATTTCGAGTGCAGGGAGGTCAGAATCCAACAGCATCAGCAGTCCTTTGTCAGCCTTACTTTCAGAGTTTTGCTCAGGTCCCTCAATTTCAGCCAGAATTTACCTGAAATCACAGAAAAACACACAAACTCCTAGTAAAATCCAGAAATGTGAATTTAACATAAAAACTAATGAAAACATCCCTAAAAGTAGCTTAAACTTATTAAAAACTTCCTAAAAACAATGCCAAAAAGCGTATAAATTATCCGCTCATCACAACACCAAACTTAAATTGTTGCTTGTCCCCAAGCAACTGAAAATCAATCAGGATAAAAATAAGAGAATATACTATAAATTCCAAAATATCAATGAATATTAATTCTAATTAGATGAGCGGGACTTGTAGCTTTTTGCTTCTGAACAGTTTTGGCATCTCACTTTTTCCTTTGAAGTTCAGAATGATTGGCTTCTCTAGGAACTTAGAATTTCAAATAGTGTTATTGATTCTCCTAGTTAAGTATGTTGATTCTTGAACACAGCTACTTTTTGAGTCTTGGCCGTGGCCCTAAGCACTTTGTTTTCCAGTATTACCACCGGATACATAAATGCCACAGACACATAACTGGGTGAACCTTTTCAGATTGTGACTCAGCTTTGCTAGAGTCCCCAATTAGAGGTGTCCAGAGCTCTTAAGCACACTCTTTTTGCTTTGGATCACGACTTTAACCACTCAGTCTCAAGCTTTTCACTTGGACCTTCATGACACAAGCACATGGTTAGGGACAGCTTGATTTAGCCGCTTAGGCCTGGATTTAATTTCCTTGGGCCCTCCTATCCATTGATGCTCAAAGCCTTGGATCCTTTTTACCCTTGCCTTTTGTTTTTAAGGGCTATTGGCTTTTTCTGCTTGCTTTTTCTTTTTCTTTCTATTTTTTTTCGCCACTTTTTTTTTCTTTTTTTTTTCTGCAAGCTTCTTCTTTTTCACTGCTTTTTCTTGCTTCAAGAATCAATTTCATGATTTTTCAGATCATCAATAACATTTCTCTTTGTTCATCATTCTTTCAAGAGCCAACAATTTTAACATTCATAAACAACAAGATCAAAAATATGCACTGTTCAAGCATTCATTCAGAAAACAAAAGTATTGTCACCACATCAATATAATTAAACTAAATTCAAGGATAAATTCGAAATTCATGTACTTCTTGTTCTTTTGAATTAAAACATTTTTCTTTTAAGAGAGGTGAAGGATTAATGGAATTTATTCATAGCTTTAAGACATGGTTACTACACACTAATGATCATGAAATAAAGACACAAAACATAGATAAACACAACATAAAAACCAAAAAGCAAAAAGAAATAAGAACAAGGAATGAGTCCACCTTAGTGGCGTCTTCTTCTTGAAGGACCAATGATGTTCTTAAGCTCTTCTATGTCCCTTCCTTGCCTTTGTTGCTCCTCCCTCATTGCTTTTTGATCTTCTCTTATTTCATGGAGAATGATGGAGTGCTTTTGTCCTTATTCCTGCTCATATGAAAGAGAAGAAAACAAGAAAAGAAAGAGGAATCCTCTATGTCACAGTATAGAGATTCCTTTATGTTAGTAGAAGAAGAAAGGGGAGGAGAGTGAAGAAGAATGGGTTTGGATATTTAGATGAAGAGAGGTGAAGAGAAGTGTTAGTAAATAATTAAATAAATAGAAGAGGAGAAGGGATAGTGAATTTAGAAAATAAATTTTTTTTTTTTAAAAAAAGGAGTTAGTAATTTCGAAAATTGGATAAGAAATAAGATTAAATTTAAATTAAAAATAATTAAATTAATTAAAAAGAATTTTGAAAAAGGATGAGATATTTTCAAAATTGGAGAGGGAGAAGTAGTTAGTTGGTTTTGAAAAAGATAAGAAATAAACAAAAAGTTAGTTAGTTGATTGAAAAAGATTTGAAATTTTAATTTTAAAAAGATAAGAAGATAAGAAGATAGATAAGATATTTTTTTTTTTTTGAAATCAAATTTTTGAAAAAGATAAAATTTTGAAAAAGATAAGATAAAAAGATAAGATTTTTAAGAAAAAGATCTTTTGAAAAAGATTTAATTTTTAAAATGACTTAACTAACAAGAAACTACAAGATAAGATTCTAGAATTTAAAGATTGAACCTTTCTTATCAAGAAAATAACAAACTTCAAATTTTTGAACCAATCACATTAATTGTTAGCCAATTTTCGAAAATTAGATATAAAAGATAAGAAAAAGATTTTTGGAAAATAATTTTTAAAATTTTCGAAAAATAGAAAAAAAATGAAAAAGATATGATTTTTGAAAAAGATTTTGAAAAGATAAGATTTTTAAAATTGAAAATTTGACTTGACTTGTAAGAAACAGCTAATTTTTTAAAATTTTTTGACCAAGTCAACCCAAAATTTCGAAAATTTGGAGAAAATTAAGGAAAAGATATTTTTTTGAATTTTTTGAATTTTTAATGATGAGAGAGAAAAACATAAAAATGACCCAAAACATGAAAATTTTGGATCTAAACACATGATGCATGCAAGAATAATATGAATGTCAAGATGAAAACCAAGAACACTTTGAAGATCATGATGAACATCAAGAACATATTTTTGAAAAATTTTTGATGCAAAGAAAACATGCAAGACACCAAACTTAGAAATTTTTCATGTTTAGACTCTATGAATGCAAGAATGCATATGAAAAACACCATACAACACAAAATAAGAAAATATGAAGATCAAACAAGAAAGTTCATCAAGAACAACTTGAAGATCATGATGAATGCAATGCATGAATGCATTTTTCGAAAATTTTATGCAAGAAAAAGATGAACATGCAATTAACACCAAACTTATGACTTGACACAAGACTCTAACAAGAAACACAAAATATTTTTGATTTTTATGATTTTCTAATTTTTTTTGTATTTTATTTGATTTTTTCGTAAAATATATAGGAAAAATAAAATAAGAAATTCAAAAATTTTTAATATGAATTCCAGGAATCTTCGCAATGTTAGTTTAAAGCTCCAGTCCAGGAATTAGACATGGCTTAATAGCCAGCCAAGCTTTTGTGAAAGCCCCGGTCCAAAACACTAGGCATGGCCAATGGCCAGCCAAGCTTTAGCATACAGCTAATAATCAAATTAGCTTGCCTCTATGAAAATGGTTTTGAAGCCTCAGTCCAAAAGAATTTAGACATGGCTTTACAGCCAGCCAGGCTTCAACATGCTTCATGAAACTCTAGAATGCATATTAAAAATTTTTTTGAATAATTTTCGAAAATAAGGAGAAGATTTTGAAAAGATTTTCGAAATTTTTTTTTAATAAAATAAAAATTACCTAATCTGAGCAACAAGATGAACCGTCAGTTGTCCATACTCGAACAATCCCCGGCAACGGCACCAAAAACTTGGTGATGTTGCCGGATTAAAAACTTGGCACCATTGTGGGTTGGAAACAATTGTTTGAATTGTTGTTCGAAATTGATTGTTCCCCGGCAACGGCGCCAAAAACTTGGTGGACGAAATTGTGATTCATTCTTTTCACTTCAACAATCCTAGGTAATGGCTCCAAAAACTTGGTGTCAATGCCATGGTTCACAACTTTGCACAACTAACCAGCAAGTGCACTGGGTCGTCCAAGTAATACCTTACGTGAGTAAGGGTCAATCCCACAGAGATTATTGGTATGAAGCAAGCTATGGTCATCTTGTAAATCCCAGTCAGGAGGATAAAATTATGGAATTTAGAAAATCAAATATGATTAATAAAAATAAACAGAAAATAAAATGGATAGAGATACTTATGTAAATCAATAGTGGAAATTTCAGATAGGTGTATGGAGATGTTGTGCTCCTCTTGAATCTCTACTTTCTTATTACATTCATCCTATCCTTCTTACTCCTTTCCATGGCAAGCTGTATGTAGGGCATCACCGTTGTCAATGGCTACATCCCATCCTCTCAGTGAAAACGTTCCTATGCTCTGTCACAGCACGGCTAATCATCTGTCGGTTCTCAATCAGGTTGGAATAGAATCCCTTGATTCTTTTGCGTCTGTCACTAACGCCCAGCCTTCAGGAGTTTGAAGCTCGTCACAGCCATTCAATCCCAGAATCCTACTCGGAATACCATAGACAAGGTTTAAACTTTCCGGATCCTCATGAATGCCGCCATCTATCTAGCTTATACCACGAAGATTCTGTTGGGAAATCTAAGAGATATGCGCCCGGCCTAGAGTAGAACGGAAGTGGTTGTCAGTCACACGCGTTCATAGGTGAGAATGATGATGAGTGTCACGGATCATCACATTCATCAAGTTGAAGTGCAACGTATATCTTGGAATAAGAATAAAAGAGAATTGAATAAAAAGTAATAGTAATTGTATTGAAACTTGAGGTACAGCAGAGCTCCACACCCTTAATCTATGGTATGCAGAAACTCCACCGTTGAAAATACATAAGTGAAAGGTTCAGGCATGGCCGAATGACCAGCCCCCAAAACGTGATCACAGGATTCAAAATACAATCCAGGATGAGATTATGATAGTAAAAAGTTCTATTTATAATAAACTAGCTCCTAGGGTTTACATGAGTAAGTAATTGATGCATAAATCCACTTCCGGGGCCCACTTGGTGTATGTTGGGCTGAGCTTGATCTATCCACGAGCTGAGGCTTTTATTGGATTTGAACTCCAAGTTATGACGTGTTTTGGGCGTTCAACTCCGGATCATGACGTGTTTTTGGCGTTTAACTCCAGACAGCAGCATGTACTTGGCGTTCAACGCCAAGTTACGTCGTCAATTTCCGAATAAAGTATGAACTATTATATATTGCTGGAAAGCTCTGGATGTCTACTTTCCAACGCCGTTGAGAGCGCGCCATTTGGAGTTCTGTAGCTCCAGAAAATCCATTTCGAGTGCAGGGAGGTCAGAATCCAACAGCATCAGCAGTCCTTTGTCAGCCTTGCTTTCAGAGTTTTGCTCAGGTCCCTCAATTTCAGCCAGAATTTACCTGAAATCACAGAAAAACACACAAAGTCCTAGTAAAATCCAGAAATGTGAATTTAACATAAAAACTAATGAAAACATCCCTAAAAGTAGCTTAAACTTATTAAAAACTTCCTAAAAACAATGCCAAAAAGCGTATAAATTATCCGCTCATCAGCGACCTGCACGCGCGACACGAGCTATACTCACTGTTTTATAATCTCGCGTACGCGAAGTAAGGCCTACGTACGTGGAATCCAATTTTGAAAGTTCGTGTACGCAAGAGTACGTACGCGACGTGAGCACTCTTCCCTGTTTTGCAATCTCGCGTACACGAACATAGTCCCGCATACGCGAGCCCCCGGACAAAAATAAAAATTTTGAAGGTTTATCTAATCCTCTAACTTTTCAAACCTCTTTTACACTTGTTTAAGGTCTGTTAGTAAGTTTTTGAGCCTTAAAATGGGGATGAGTCTATTAAATAAGTTGAAGAGATAACTTGAGAAGATTTTGGGAAGTGTTATCTGAATTAATGAGGCGTTGGTAATGTTAAAAAAGAAGTAAATAATGAAGATAATGACAATAGTAATGAAATGTGGCTGAGTTGAGAGTGGTGTTTGATAATGAGGTTGGCTATGAAAAAGAAGAACAATGAGAATTGAGTTAATTATGAACTTTGAATGAGATATGATGAGATTGATTAAGATATATGAGACCGAGTAAGATGTAGTAGTGTTGTCCACTTACTCCGGATAAGAAATGAGGAAGAAGAATGATTGAAAGTCATTATGAAGACAACGATTATGAAAGTAAGTGTGAATGTATGTTATGTTTTGTTCTGTCGCATGTTGTAAAGTGTGACGGGCACTATATCCCAAGAGTGTGACGGGCACTATATCCCAAGAGTGTGGGAACACTTTATCCTGAAAAATGTAACGGGCACTATATCCCATGAGTGTGACGGGTACTATATCCCAAGAGTATGACAGGAATTATATCCCAAGAGTGTGGATGCATGTTAGAGAGACAATCTCTGGATTAGCTATCGGATATGTCGGATTCTGGCAATATAACCGACACGTGAGCTCACGGCCAGTAGGACAACCATACCTCATGTACATTTGTTTGTTTTGCTTGAGTGTGCATTGTTTTTGTTTTCCTAACTGCGTTATTTCTGCTTATCTGCTACTTGTTCTACTTACTATAACCGCTATCTATATATGTGCTTTCCTTGTCTGTATTGTTTGTCTTTGCAACTGAGAGATCCCTCGTTTGGCGGAGGTGTGACGAGGGTAGTTCTACTAGTGATTTGGAGGGTTAGAAGAAGCACAAGTGAAGTGTTGAGTTAGGATTTGATTCAAAGCTTGAGAACCTTAGACAATTACCAAATTTTTGGTTTAGTTATTCTTTTAAGTTTAAATCTGAGTGGTCGGAGTTCTAGGATTGTCTCTGACTTTTTCGGGGCCTTATATCTTATTTATGTGGGCATCATTACCATGCTGAGAACCTCTGGTTCTCATTCCATACATATGTTGCTGTTCTCATATGTAGGATGCGAAGCACCACACTGAGCATTCTGGAGACTCTTAAAAGCGAAGAACCATCTTGGGACTCGGTGGTTGTATTTGGTTTATTTTTATATATGTAATAGATTATCCACCTTGTATTTTGTATTTGGTCCCTCCCTAGAGGTTGACTTGGAGAAATAGGAATTATGTTTATCTTTTGGTTTATTTTTGAGTTATATATATTTGGTCCCTCCTAGCCGGCCTTTATGTATATATCTTTTGAAACTCCATTTATATACTTGCCTCTTTGGTTCTCTATGAAAGCCTTCTATCCTATCGCCTTTCGAGTGTGACACGTTTTCAGTCTTGTTTTGATCATCCTTTCTTCCAAGGTTCCTAGTTAAACTATTTTTCATATAAATCTATTTATGTACTTTTGTTTTAGAGGTCGTAGCGCCTCACCTCCTTTGATTTACGTCCTAAGCGTAAAGTTCTGTGTGGTAGGGTATTACAGAATATAACCACCCATTGAAGGAGTGTAACCTGGAGGAAGGCCATAAGGAGGCCAACCAGCAGTTACTGGCGGTTGTGCTTGTATCACAACAATTCGTGGGCGTTGATTTCGCCCACTATTCCCAACTAGGGGATTAGTAACTGTTACATTCTCCACTACTATACTACTTTCAAGACGTGACGATATCTCCGTTGGAATTGGTACAACTATAGCATCATTATCATTTGCAAATGATTCCACATTAATATTAGAAACTTCTTCTGCTATTGGAATAATCTTGTCACTTTAAGTTGCATGTACTAGATCATTACAAAACACATTTTGACACACTTAATTTTTAAAACTGTCCTATCAGACGTGCCAATTTGTTTTACTAATTTTTAACAAATCGGAGTGGTTTAATATCTAAATTCTGGGAGCGAAACCTACTCCTCTTTATGAGTACAAGTTTTCGAAAATGCATCAAAGATTCTTTCAATTGGTTAAACTAACTAGAAAAAAAAAACAAATAAATTAGAAAGTAAAATGACTGGAATTGAAAAGAATAACATTGAATTTAAATAAAGCAGTAATCATCCTCCGATAAGATCGAAGGTCTTTTGAAATCAAATACAAAATGTTGAATCTTAAAAGAAGACTGAAAAAATAAACTTGTTGAAAAGATAAATTTGCAAGAAAGATAAAGATTACAAGAAATTGAAAGAAAATTTAAAAGATATGGAAGAAAACTTACAGCAAAAAAAGCTCTTAGCAGACTAAAAAATTCATTGGGAATATGAGTGTGCGATAGTGTTTTCTGGTATAAGATTCCAACTCTTATTTCTTTAAATCTTCACTTATTTATATGTGTTTTCGACCAATCAAATTTAAATATAACTCCCACATGTATTAATCTTTAAGTAACTATTTCCGCTCCTTATACGATGTGAGTAACTACCATCAATTATCTTCACTTATTACTCTTCCTCAATAAAACTTATCGATCAATCTTATCTTTCTTTCTCGATAAATCCTTTTTAATAGGTATTACGTTCTTTGAAACAATACCCATCGGCCTCGACTTCGATATCTTAAAATTTATATTTTTTCGACTAACACTAACATTCAAATTTAGAGCATAATAAAAAAGCTAAGCTTTTTGAAGAATCTTTCTTAATAATCTAAATACACCTCCATGACTCTAAGCGAGATTCACCTCACACCGATTGAAATGGAAAGAAAGGGAATTAAAGACAGAGTCACATTATGTGAGTGTATCATAGATGGAAAGAAAAATCGAATTAAAATAATTTCGTTATTTTCGTCAAATAAGCCGCTACTATTGATTTAGAGGGAAAGAGTTTGAATAATATGATTTAATTTTATATTAGGGATAGTATATCTAAAATAATAGTATTTAATTATTAATTGAATTTTAAATTAAGATTTAATATATCTTTAATAATGTAAAATAATGAATTATTAATTTAATTCATTAATTTTAAAAATGATGATTTTAAAATTTATTTTTACTAACTATAAATGTTTACTATTATGTTAAAAAAAAAAATACAAAACCGGATGGAACTCACTCATTTGGGCTCAGATTAGGGTGGCCCACCCGATTTGTCCCCTTCAAAAAAGAAAAAGAATCAAAGTAATGAGAATCTGTGGCTGAGGCTTCTTTACTAGTGGCTAAGCTATTTTGTCTCCTAAGATGCCAAAGCAAACCTTGGTTCAATAAAATTTTTACATTAAAACAAAAATAATATTACATATTCAAGTTTTTTTTGTTAACCAAATCTAACTAAGTTAGTCTAACATAATGAAAAATTAATTATAATTAGTATTATTTTAAATTTTATTGTTTAACTTAATTGAACTTAGTTCATAAAAATATTTAAATGTATAATATTACTCTTTAAAAAATAACTTATAAAAACTAACTTTGTAAAAATTATAATACCTATATTTACTAAATTAAATTAAAAATATTTTTTAATAAGTACAAGAAATAACAATTACGTTTAGTAAAATAACTTCAAAATTTAAAAATATTATAATAGAAATAAACTTATTAGTTTAAAAAAACTCAAACTTTGTTGTAAAATAAATAAAGAAGAGGTAATAAAATAAAGTATAAATAGAAAAACACTACTATCAGAATTTACCAATGCTATTATACTACTATAAAGATAATATATTAATATTATATTATTAGTATACGAAGAGAGAAAGTAAAGAAGTGCTTTATATTGTAGTGTATATAAGAAAGAGAGAGAGAGAGAATATTTATTTGTATTATTGATGTAACTGTGTGTTATTTACTGAGGTTTAACCTCTATTTATACATGCAAGGATGCTCCTTTTTCCACTATCATTAAATGTAAGGACTTTGGTAACATAGCATTTCAGTATAGAAAAGATGAGCTGCCCATGGTCATCCATTTCATTCTTATCCAAACACTCCCCCTTGGATGACCGTTTAGGATTATGCCTCGTTAAAACCTTACTAAAGAAAACCCAATGGAAAAAACCTTAGTGAAGAAAAAAGAGTACAAAATCTTTTGTGATTGGGACTGCTTCATTAAAATCCTTGTCAAGAGAAATCCAATGGAAAAAAAGCTTGACCAAAGAAAAAAGAGTACAGTCTCCCCCTCTTGTCGACATCATTTAATGTCTCGAAATCGACGCATCTCAATCTCATGTACCAATCTTTCAAAGGAGGATTTTGGGAGCGACTTTGTGAATAAATCTGCCAGATTGTCACTTGAACGGATCTGTTGGATATCAATTGTCCCCTGATTTTGAAGATCATGAGTGAAGAAGAATTTGGGAAAAATATGTTTTGTTCTATCGCCTTTGATGTATCCGCCTTTAAGTTGAGCAATGCATACTGTATTATCTTCAAACAGGACAGTTGGAGCTATCTTATGATCAATCAGTCCACATGATAATAGAATATATTGGATCACCAAAAACACTCGCGACTTGCTTTGTGAATTGCTAGTATTTTAGCATGATTAAAGGATGTTGTAACAATCGTCTGTTTCGTGGACCTCCATGATATAGCTGTTCCACCATATGTGAACAGGTACCCTGTTTGAAATCTCCCTTTATGTGGATCAGACAAGTATCCGGCATCTGCATAGCCAACTAGTTGTGACTTGGATCCATATAGATAAAACAATCCCATATCAACCATTCCATGAAGATATCGAAAGATTTGTTTGATTCCATTCCAATGTCTTCTGGTTGGAGAGGAACTATATCTTGCTAGTAAATTCACAGCAAATGATATATTAGGTCTTTTATTATTAGCAAGATATATTAGCGCTCCAATGGCACAAAGATATGGTACTTCAGGACCAAGGATATCTTCATTTTCTTCTTTAGGACGGAATTCATCCTTTTCCACATCCAAAGATCTTAAGATCATTGGGGTACTCAAAGGATGTGATTTATCCATATAAAATCTTTTCAAGATCTTCTCTGTGTATATTGTTTGATGAATAAAGATCCCATTTTTTTGTGTTCGATTTGCAGGTTGAGACAAAATTTAGTCCTTCCAAGATCTTTCATATCAAACTCTTCTTTTAGAGTTTTTATAATTGTTGGAATCTCTTCAGGAGTCCCAATGATATTTAAATCATCAACGTACACATCAATTATAATGAATCCAGATACAGATTTCTTTATGAAAACACATGAACAGATATCATCATTCTTGAATCTATTTTTGGCTAGATACTCAGTAAGACGATTATACCACATTCGTCCAGATTGCTTTAGACCGTATAAAGATCTTTGCAATTTGACTAAGTATAACCCCTGTGAATATTCATTAGATGGTTTAGATATCTTTAGTCCTTCAGAGACTTTCATATAGATATCATGATCTAATGAGCCGTATAAGTAGGCTGTTATCATATCCATTAAATGCATATGCAGTTTATGATAAACTGACCAAATAAATTAATGTTATCGCATCCACTACAGTGGAATACATTTCTTCATAATCTATACCGGGCCTTTGTGAAAGACCTTGTACCACAAGCTGGGCTTTGTAGCGCACAACTTTATTTTTCTCATTTTGTTTTCTCACAACTACCCATCGGTATCCAACAGGTTTTACATCTTCAGGTGTACAGACTACATGTCCAAAGACTTCATGTTTTGCAAGTGAGTCTAATTCAGCCTTCATGGCTTCTTCCAATTTTGGCCAATCATTTCTTTGTCGACATTCTTCGAGTGATCTTGGCTCAAGATCCTTACTTTCATGCATGATATTTAATGCCACATTATATGCAAATATTTCATTGACAATTTTCTTATTTCGGTCCCATTTCTCTCCTGTAAAGACATAATTTATCGAGATCTCGTCATTTTCACAATTATCAGGTACCTGAATGTCTTCTGGTGTTAAAACTATATCAGAATTTTGGACAACTGCAGGTGTCTTTACTATGTCTTTTTCAACAGGAATAGTATTTACCTCTTTTCTTTTTCGAGGATTTTTGTCTTTGGAACCGACAGGCCTACCACGCTTCTGACATGAATTTGCCTCAGTAGCTACTAGTCCTTCTGGGACATCAATTTGAATTGGGGCATTTTTCGTTGGTATATAAGATTTGGTTATCCTCTTTGTATCGGAAAATGCATCAGGCAATTCATTTGCTATTCTTTGCAAATGTATAATCTTTTGAACTTCTAGTTCACATTGCCTTGATCGAGGATCTAAATGCATCAAAGATGATGCTTTCCAATTAAGTTCCTTTTCAAGAAGCTTATTCTCTCCCTCTAATGTTGGAAATTTTGATTCATCAAAATGACAATGCGCAAACCGGACTTTAAATACATCTCCAATTTGTATCTCGAGATACCTCACTATAGAGGAAGAATCATATCTAACATATATCCCCAATTTTATTTGGGGTCCCATTTGGTACGAGAAGGTGGTACAATGGGAACATATATCGCACACCTAAATATTCTTAAATGGAAAATATTTGGCTGCTGGCCAAAAGCTAATTGCATAGGAGAGAACTGATGGTAACTCGTTGGCCTCAAACGAATAAGTGCTGCGGCATGTAAAATAGCATGCCCCCAAACCGAAGTTGGGAGATTTGTTCTCATAAGTAAAGGTCTAGCAATTAATTGGAGGCGTTTAATAAGTGATTCTGCTAACCCATTTTGTGTGTGAACATGAGCTACTGGATGTTCAATACTTATTCCATTAGCCATACAATAAGCATAAAAAGCTTGGGAAGTAAATTCACCAGCATTATCAAGACGAATTGTTTTGATTGAATTTTCTGAAAATTGTGTTTTTAATCGAATAATTTGAGTCAGTAATATCCGCAAACGCCAGGTTGCGAGAAGACAATAAGCACACATGTGACCATCTCGAAGACGCGTCTATCAAGACCATAAAATATCTAAAAGATCCACATGGTGGATAAATAGGTCCACATATATCGCCTTGAATCTTTTCTAGGAATTCAGGGGACTCAAATCCAATCTTTACTGGTGATGGCCTTAAAATTAACTTTCCCTGAGAACATGGAGCACAACAAAATTCACTAGTTTTAAGAATCTTCTGGTTCTTTAGTGAATGTTCATGGGAGTTTTCAATAATTCTCCGCATCATGGTTGTTCCCGGATGACCCAATCGGTCGTGCCAAGTTATGAATTCATTTGGGCTAGTAAACTTCTGATTTACAATGGCATGTGATTCAACTGCACTAATCTTGGTATAATACAACCCAGATGAAAGTGAGGGTAACTTTTCTAATATAACCTTTTTATTTAAATCATGAGTTGTGATACATAAATACTCATGATTATTCTCATTCATTGTTTCAATATGATATCCATTTTGGCGAATATCTTTGAAACGCAAAAAGTTCCTTAGAGACTTGGTAAATAATAGTGCATTATTTATTATAAATTTTGTTCCTCCAGAAAACAAAATTATAGCTCTTCCGGAGCCTTCTATCACATTGCTCGAGCCAATAATAGTATTAACATATTCTTCTTTTGGCACAAGATGGGTAAAATATATATTACTTTTAAGAATAGTGTGCGAACTTGCACTATCCGCAAAAAAATATTTTCACAATATGTCCTTACCATTTTTCTTCAAAGACAAATAATAATAATAATAAAATGAGTAAAAGTACATGCACAGTGAAATTATTCACATGAATACTTAACAAACATACATATTAAGCTATTCCATCATTGATCAAATAGCCAATATTTCCTTCAGGATCCTCAAAAAAATTAGACACATCATAATGAGTGGTGGAATTTTCATAATTTGAAACAAAATTTGTTTCCTTTCCTTTGTCCTCATTTTTCAAGGATGCTTGATAAAGACCAACTAGGTTCCTTGGGGTACGACAAGTACGGGACCAATGGCCCTTTCCACCACAACGAAAGCATTTATCCTCAATTGATTTACTTTGTCAATTGTTTATTTCTTTATCCCACTTCTGGTGAGATCCTTTCTTGTGAATATAATTCTTCTTCTTTCCATAATTTTTCTTATTACCAAAATCTTGCCATTTACCTTTTCTGGGGTAATGATTTGCCGTATTTACTTCAGAAAATGGGGCGGCGCCACCTGGACTCACTTCATGATTTCTTAAGAGCAACTCATTGTTGCGTTTAGCAACAAGAAGGCAAGAAATTAGCTCAGAATATATATATATATATATATATATATATATATATATATATATATATATATATATATATATATATATATAAATCCTTTTTCTCGATGTTGCTGATACAAGAGCACATTCGAGGCATGGAAGATCGAGAAAGTTTTCTCTAACATATCGGACTTGAGGAAGTATCACCGTCTGTTGATGATTGTACCTTTCTTCAAGGTCTTTCCACAGATCTGCAAGATTTTTTAATGTTGGATATTCATTTTTCAACCATACGTCAAGATGACGACGAAGAAAAATTATAGCTTTGGCTTTATCTTTCTGAGATATATTATTTTCAGCCTTAATGGTATCTCCAAGATCCATTGAATCAAGATGGATTTTAGCATCTAGTATCCATGATACATAGTTATTTCCAGATATATCAAGAACATTAAATTCAAGATGAGAGAGTTTCGACATAATAAAAATTTGTTACCTGGAGTCTTCCTAAAAATTTGATCAGAGTCTCGTGCTGATAACGTGTTGTAAAATAAATAAGAGGTAATAAAATAAAGTATAAATAGAAAAACACTACTATCAGAATTTACTAATACTATTATACTACTATAAAGATAATATATTAATATTATATTATTAGTATACGGAAAGAGAAAGTAAAGAAGTGCTTTATATTATAGTGTATATAAGAAAGAGAGAGAGAATATTTATTTATATTATTGCTATAACCGTGTTATTCACTGGTTTAACCTCTATTTATACATGCAAGGAGACTCCTTTTTCCACTATCATTAAATGTAAAGACTTTGGTAACATAGCATTTCAATATGGAAAAGATGAGTCGCCCATAGTCATCCATTTCATTCTTATAGCAACAAACTTAAACACTTCCCAAAAACACTCGTATCTTTTAAAAACTGCAACTATAAATACAAACACAATTTTTTTTTATTTATCAAACAAAGAAGGAAGAACTTATATGCTCTTTTTTTTTTTTTTTACCATGGGCAAGAATTGGTTTTGAAAAACACAAACTCTTCCAAAAACTTTTCCGAAATCAAGCTCAAGTTCGATCCTCAGCAATAGCTGGGTCGTGATTGGAGAGTCTTGCAGCAAGTTTGTGAATGGATGGGAGTATGACCCAAAACAAAGTAACAGGTAACGAGAATCTTGATCCTTTTTAACCATTAACGCCAAGTCTCCACCATCGGTTACAATTCAAGTCGACCCATGGGTTCCTAGGTTAAATTTAGGCTAAATACAATGACAAACGTGCTTACTGCTTACTTAAAGTGATTTTATTGGAGAAGGAAAAAAATCAAGGAATGCTAGACCATAAAATGAAAAATGGAAGACAACATTGCATGTGTAGATACAAGGGTATGATGCCATTGATCATTACGCATTGCATAATGCAAATAAGTATTAATTAAAATTCTTTCCATAAAAATATTATTATTGACAAATAATCCAGGTTTTAAAACTTGCTCACGTACACGTACGATACGAACCATACTTGCAAACGCAAAAGCTAACTTCAATTTGAAATTCTTAACAAAAATAAATGTTTCACGTATTTATCCAAAATAAAAACACAAGTTTTTTTTATCTTTTTAAAGCATCACCATTTTATGATGATCATAAATGATTTCTTTACTGCATATAAAAATCCTATAAAATAAATGATTGATCTGTCAAATTTTCAAGCACCATAGGAAGTCATAATCACAGTCTAGCAAACATTTGAAACATTCGTAAGTGATCAACTGATTTCTCCTCAATCTTAAGTTGTAACTAAAGATTAATAATTTGAAAGGCAAAAAGATCACGTCGTCATATACTGAAACAGCTCATTCTAGGAATTTAAAAAATAAAATATCCATTACAAAATTCCAACACAACCTTAAAATCAAAACCAAGATGTTTGAAAACTCATTTCTTCTTTCCAGCCTTGGCAGCATCAGAAGCCTTGGTCTGAAAATATTAAAAATAGGTTACTATTTTTACTAAGCAAGAGCAATACGAGATGAACAATCATCAATAAAAAACAATTTGCTTTTGGCAACTATTTACCTTCTTTACTCCACGGATCTTCTTTGCCCTGTTCTTTCTCTCCTTCATTTGCTTCCTTGACTTTTCAACCTTAGTATCAAGTCCATTCTGCAAATGACAGGATTTTAGTGAAGGATTATGCAAAACACAGCAACATGGCACAGATATTAAAGAAGAAAAGTTCTAATTCCCCAAGACCAAAAAGAACTAATGGATGCATGACAAGACATGAGAATGGTCAGATTCAGCTACAGGGTAGGGTCTTGTACAAAATATCTCAAGAAATTCTAGCATAGTAAAAGGGGTAATTTATCCAGCAAAACAAATTATTGTATTGTTTAAGAGGAAGCAATTGTTAGAAGCCAAACAGCAACTAAAAAGAGCTAATGATTTCATCTGAAAACTAATGAATTCTAATATGCACAAGCATTCAAATTAATCTTCTTGGAACATCTCTATTGTTAATGCTCATTAATCATAACAGTATACAATTTCATGTCACATTATGGATCAACAATAAAGATCAACATATTTTCACCCCATGCAACTCCAATCTAAAAATAAAAAGCAGTGCTGACAAGAATTGGAGTACTATATTATTATACATAGAGGTCATCCAATAACGATTAATATTAGTAAGCACTAACTTACCAATCTTACAATATACAAAAACATACATCCTAGTTGCATGAAAGTGTTTCTCATTCCATAGCAATTACACTCATGAACAAAAACCACATTAGAAAAACAAAAAACCGAGTTATCTTACCCTAATTAGTCTGTACTTAGGCTCATACTTCTTCGCATTCTCAACAGTGTCATAAATCAAACCAAAACCAGTGGATTTGCCACCTCCGAAATGGGTGCGGAACTTAAACACAAACACGGTGTTGGGGTCCTTAACATCATAGATTCTAGCAAGCTTCTCCTTAAGCTCAGCCTTCATATTCCAAACACAACAAAAATTAGAAACCCTAAACACCATTATTGTCCAACCAATAACTACCTGACAAAAATCAATTAAATCTAAAGTTTTCGGCTAACAAACAGAATCTACCTTAGAAACATTTGCCCTCCCTGGATGAAGAACATCAATGACCTACAACCACACAATTAAAGAGAAAATGAGGCTCAGCTAAATCGTATGTAGCGCTCAATTCATCTATCATTATCAGATCCCAATTATTCCAAAATGTAGATACTTAAAGTCTATGATAAAGCCATAAAAACAGTGTGAAAGTGAGAATGGTGAACGAACTCACGAATTGCTTTCTGGAGAGGAGCCTGTTAGTCATAAACTTCCTTGTTCTGATGGTAACCGCTTTGTCAGCCATGTTTGTTGAAGCTTGAGGACCCTAATCGTGCTGGAAGAGTGTAGTGTTGAAACCCTAACAAAACTACATCCATATTTATAAGGGACAAACCCTAACTTGCAATTTTTTTTTTACTTAAGCACGGGTGCACACGGATCGGATTGGATCAGATGTATCCGCAAAACAGAAACTTTATTTAAATGCATATTTCTACATAAGAAATTCAATAAAACTCTTTTATTCACAGTTTTAAACCTATTTATTCCTAAAATATTTTTAAACAAACTTTTCTTAAATATCAAAAATAAACAATAATAGAAGGATCTCACCACAACTAAACAGGACCAAAGAACAAGTGAACAAGTATAATTCATGATATCTAATTCTTTTAGACATATAAACAATAACAGCAGTATCACACACAACAACTGAAAAAGTAAGATGACGGAAAACTAAATTATAAAATCCGACTATGTTCTAGATTTCATACTTGTGAGTTTTATATACTCTTCTGGTGGTACTAACACCGACCTAGAAACAGCCAAAAACTAGTTTATATCCGCAACCAATTCCCAATTATTCACAATTCACAGTTCAATTAGTTTAGAATCTGCCAAAAACATTTATTCACAATTCACAGTTCAAATGACCTTCACAAAACTCAAATGATCTTCATAAAAGAATACCTGAAGTCCTGAACAATGAAGCTGATTCGCTGAAAGGAGGACGGTGAACCGACGAGAACGGAGGACGGCGATGCGGCAGTAAGGCAAGGCGGCGAGGACGTCAAGGCAGCGAGAACAGAGCACCACGGACTGAGAGGATGGGAACGTGGCAGGAACTGAGTACGACTGACGGTGATAACGCGACAAGAACGCGAGGCGACGAGAACCTCTAAACCAGGAAGAGGGAGGGATGAACGCAAGGAAAAGCGGCGAGAGGAAGCACGCGACGAAGAGGTACGAACGCGAGGATGGGCGGACGATCTCCGGCAAGCAGTCTCCGGTGGTGGTCAAGGAAGAAGGAGTGGCCGAGTGGTGTCTCTGATCTCTGAGTGCGGGTGAGGGTGAAGGATAGACTGCAGCGGCGAAAAGAGGGCGAAATGTAAAATTAGGGTTATATATATATATATAATTTTGATATCGTGAGTGTGAAGTAGTAAAATAATTTTACTTATAAATCTACTCACATATCAACAAAATATAATTATTTTAAGTTTTAATATTACCGAAATAAATAGTCATCTAAAAAATAAATATTACAAAATTTAAAATTTAAAAAAAAAATTTATTATAAATTAATTTTAAATTTATTTATTTATTAAAAATTTATAAAAAAAATTATTTCATTAGAAGTAATTAAATCAAATTTTGATAATTAAAATAAAAATTTTACTTAATTTTATAGTTATTGAATAATTTTTTATTTTAAATTATAAAAATTAATAATTGTAAAAGAATCTTATATAATTTAGTTTAAATAATTGAGATTTTAGAATTTAATATTTTAAATTTTATAAATAAAAAAATTTATTATATTATCTTATATTTTAAATTAGAATTCTTTATTAAAGAATAATTAACAAATTGATAATTAAATAATATTTTTAAAATAATTTTAAGAGATTAAATTAGATTTCAAAATTAATACGATATAACCTAATTTAATTTAGAATTTACTAAACCCTAATTAACCTAAAATCCCCAAATCTAATTCTAACCCTAACTAAAAAAAAAAACCTAAATTTCATCGAACTCTAACCCTAAAAACCAAAATCTATTTTCCCTTTCACATAAAGAAACTTTAGCCGCCAAACCTTCTTACACTCAAACATAGCAGCATCAGAAATTCAGAAAAAAGGAAAGAAAACGTAGAGGGAGAGAAGGAGAAACGGAAGGCAGAGAAAAGAAGGGAGGGAGGACGGTGTTGACAGGAATCACTGCTGCCGCACCATAATGTCGCCGTCGAATGAGAGGGAGAGGCGCAAACCAGAGTCACAGGAGGGAGAAGACACCGTGCTTGGGAGTCATCGTCGCGTCTGTCGTCGTCTTCGCGAGGTCCATGTCGCCGTCGCCATCCTCGTCGCGAAACCAGTGTCGCCGCCATCCATGGAGCCACGAGCCGCGTCACTATTGCCAAGGGAGGAAGGAGCACGAGCTGGAGGAGCCGTCGCGCTCTGCCACTGCCAGCTCCGTCGCGAGTTTTCGCCGCCAACATCGCCGGCAAAATCACAAAGAGGAGAGAGAGAGCTTGCGAGTGAGAAGGGAGGCATCGCCGCCTGCATCGCCGCCGTTCCTCCACTGTCGCCGAAGTTGCTGGGCTCGCTGAAGAACTGAAGATTGATGGTTTAGAAGTTATAGTAAACTCTCGTTGTAAGTATAGTTACTAAACCAAGCAATCAACCTTTCTTACAAACGTTTTGGTTGTCGCAAGTAACAAACCCCTTTAAAATTGATAACCGAGTATTTAAACCTCGGGTCGTCTTCTCAAGGAATTGCAGGGAGGTATGTTCTTATTATTGGTTATGGGTTTTTGTAAATTGGGATTTTGAAAGTGATGAACAAGTAAATTCAATGACAAATAAAATAAATAATTAACTATAAAATAAACTTTTGGCAAGATATGAAAATTCGGAAGTCCTATCCCAGTTACTCTTATGAGAATGAAAGTTAATCCCACTTAATTAACCTTTGCGTAAGCAAGGGAAAGTCAAGTGAACTAATTGGTTAGATTTTCCAAGTCCTAGCCAATTCCTAAGGAAAGACTAGAGTTAGTGGAATTCCAGTTAATTAGCCGACATAACAATCAATCATGAATAGTTGATAACTCAAGAGCTTTCAGTTAATCAATTAAACCCAATAATGTGGAAAGCTAAATTGAAATCATAAATATCTGGAATATCTCAAGTAACATTCATTCAAAGCAGTAAAATCTAACATGGAAAAGTTCATAAGCCAATTGGGCAACATAAATCAAATACAAATAAAAGCATTAAAGTATCTCAAAGTAGAAGAGAGAAGTCAAAATAAAGGAATATTGAACCTGATGTGAAGATGAGATAAATCCCTAATTTCTAAAAATCCTAATCCTAAATCCTAAGAGAGAGGAGAGAACCTCTCTCTCTAAAACTACATCTAAACTATGAAAAGTAACTAACTGGCTAGCTCCCTTCTTTCGGATGCAGTCCTTCACTTCATAACCTCTGGTCTATGCTTTCTGGACTTGGATTTGGGCCAGAAAGGGTTTCAGAGATTGCTGGGATCGCTTTCTATAATTTCTGGTGCGTGGCCTCTGTCACTCCGCGTGGGTCACGCGATCGCGTCGTCTGGAGTTTTCCGTGTCACGCGGTCGCTTCAGTCATGCGTCCGCGTCATATGCGTTTCGCTTGTGGTGCGCGATCGCGTCAATCATGCGATTGCGTCATTGCCATTTCGCGCTGGCACGCGGCCGCGTCGTCCATGCGGTCGCGTCGATCCCTTTTTGTGCAAATCACGCGTCCGCATCGTCCATGCGGACGCGTCACTTCCGTTTCTTCAAAAACTCCATTTTATGCTTTCCTTCCATTTTTGTATGTTTCTTTTTCATCCTTTAAGTCATTCCTGCCTTAGAAGATCTGAAATTACTCAACACACGAATCACGACATCGAATGGCAATAAAAGATAATTAAAATTAATACTTTTAAAGCCTAGAAAACATGTTTTTCACATACATCTCATAATAAGGAAGGGAAGGTAAAACCATGCAATTTCACATGCATAAGTGGGTGAAGGATTGAATAAAACACTTAAATTCAGCACAAATTATACCATCAAATATGGGTTTATCAACCTCCCCACACTTAAACAATAGCATGTCCTCATGCTAAATCCAAGAGAAAAGAGTGAAAGTGAAATAGTGGGATCTCATGCAATGCAATCTATTCTAAATGCATCTACCTAAATGAGTCATGCAAATCTAGTTATTAATCACTTGTATATAAAACTTTACATGTAGTTAAATTATTCACATTCTCAAGGAATCATATATGCATAGCCAACCTTAGATAATGTTAAGGCACTTTTACAATTGAGATGGGTAAATAAAATATTTTTCAAACTTGCAAGACAATTAATAATAGAAGTATAGATATATGGTGATGAGCTATTGAACCCTTACTGGATCTTGTGTTTACTCTCTAGTCACTCAGTGTTTATTGGGTTAATCACTCTATTCTTCTTTTTATTCTTGTTTTCCATAACTTTGTTCTTCATCTATCCAATCAACAATTATAGAATACAGACATACAAAAATCATGAGGTCTTTTTATGGTTGTAATGGGGCCAAGGTAGATGTAAGAGTATATGTATAAGGCTAAGTGAGCTAATGAGTTAATCCTTGATTAGTCTAAGATCTCACCTATCATACATATGTTTACAAAAATCAAAGTTTCTCAATCCTATTTGCTCAAACCTTCCCACTTTATGTTGCAAACTCATGTATTAACATTCAACATTGCCTCATGTGCATTAATTCTTTTTATTTTGTAACTGGGGAATTTGTGTCCCCTTATTGACAATAAAAACTCTTTTTTTTTACACATGGTAATTAATTTATTTTGACTTCACATGAGCATGCTTCCCAAATTATTTTCACATAACTTGTTTAATTTAATTTCCTACTTTTCTATCATCCCATGTTCCCATAAAGTTTTCCCACACTTAAACAATTACACAATTTCTATCTTAAGCTAACCAAGGATTCAACTTGGAATTTTTATTTTGTTTTTCTGCTTAAGGCTAATAATGTAGTTATAAGGAAGAAGGGGATTAAAAGGCTCAAGGGGGCTAACAAGGGTGATGTAAAAGGTAGGCTAATTTGGGAGTGGTGAGCTAGAATCAAACAATGGCCTCAATCACTTTCTTGGTATGTATCTATATTCTATAATCAGACATATAGATTAAAACAAAGTAAAGAACACCAGAATAAATAAGAAGGGCGGAACACACAGGAATAAAATATTATGGTTTAAATGTAACCATGCAATTAAGCTCAAAACTCACAGGCTGTGTGTTCTCAAGCTCATAAATCATATATCAGTTATGCATGTCATGTAAGTAGAAATCAAGAGTTCCCATTATTCTCAATGTAAAATGTATTGGATGGCTTTAAAGTTTTAGTGTTCCTCCTTGATGAAATGTTGTTAACTAACTAACATGTAATGCTATATATACAAGGGGTGTGGATTATTTCTATTCTGTTAAAGTCTCTAGCTTATTTCCTTTTTATTTTCAATCTAATCAACTATCATATGCTAAAAAGGGTAAACTATACTAATTAATCCACTTAAAATATAACTAGTAAACTAATGTGCAACTCAAGCTGAAATATCCAAGATAGTACACATATAGCTCAAAGTGCATAATGCAAAAATACAGTCAAAAGCAAAAGAGAGAAAAATGTGCAAAAATACAGAAAATAAACAAAATAAGAAGAGAGTCTGTAGTGGTTCACCAAAATAAATATATGCCAGAGATGACAACCTTCCCACACTTAAATAATAGCATCATCCTCGACGCTCACTCAAGCAGGGTGTGACGAAGTGTCATCTCCAGAAGGATGGGCTGCTGGTGTCGCGGTGGTGGTCTGAGGATCTGTGGATTTGATGAGGGTAGAAGGCTCAGTCTACTGCAGAGGAGGGTCTGACTGGATAGGAATCTCAGGATCTGCGGCCTGTATCTAGTGTGGTGGCTCAGTGTGTGGTGCAGCCTGCTCAGCCTGTGTGGGTGCCTGCTCCTCAAGATCGAATGCCTCCGCCTCAGATGTAACGAAAGGGGTGTCAGGCTCGGAGGGAATGTCGCCGCTAGACCGGATCAACAACTTGAGATGCTCATAGCGTCGCTTGTTGCGACGCTCCATACGGTCCAAGTGGGCGAACAGTCGATGCATCAAATGGTAAATAGGCTCATGGGCAGCTAGAGGTGCAGTGGGTGGGGCAGGTGCAGCAGTGGAAGAAGAAGGGGCAGCTGAGGGTGTGGCTGTCGCATCGGAAGCAGTAAGGAAGTCAGGTTTGTAGCCCAAGGCCAAAAAGTTCCTACTGTGAGGAATAATCTTCCTGCACTCAGCAGCAGGTGGCCTCTCATCAGCGTCCTCCCAAGGCACGTCAGCCTGACAGCCTAGCTGGGTAACCAGATAAGGGAAGGGGAGGGTGCCTCTGATATGTACTCTAGCCATATAGTGCCGGATGAATCGCGGTAGGTACAGATCTTTACCCTCCATCACACACCAAAGAAGGGTGATCATGGCAGCAAGTAACTCGGTCTCATGAGTGCTTGGCTTAATAAAGTTACTCAAGATCTGATGCCAGAGTCGAGCCTCATCATTCAAGTATTTCCGCTTGATTCCTTTAGGCATGGTGGTGTTTGTACCCATGACCCATGGGACAGTAGGGTCAAGGGCTATCCTCTCCTTGACAGCATCCCAGTCAAATCTCAGAAAGCACATGTCCTCCTCAGCCTTTTGGTAACTGTCTGGCTGATTGGACTTAGGTGGAAGGTACAGAATATCCTCAATTACCTCTTCAGTGACCAGTATCTGTTTCCCTCTGAGGTGCACTGCATCCAGGGAAGTCTTGAAGTAATTGTAGTAAAACTCTCTTACCCAGGAAGCATTTACCTCAGTCAAGTTTCGCTCTAGGAAGAACCAGCCTCTCTGTTTGATCTGATCGGAGGTGTACTACTGTAGTTCTTCTGGAATTTTCAAAGTCTTCTCCAGGTACAGATTTCTGGAGGTAGCAAACATAGGAAACTTCAGCTCACAGTACCGGCTTGCAAACTTAATTGGATCATTGGCAGGGAGGAGCTGGTCAGCCTTCTCCTGCGCGGTAAAGTGCTTGTCCCGCCAGGAGTCATCATGCAAAAGTTCCAGGAGAGATATAAAGGATTCTCCTCTTTTTCGTTTGCCAGTTGTTGCCTTTCCTTTTCCCTTGCGTTGGGTGTCAGACATCCTGAAAAACAGAAATCAAGGATATAATGGAAATAGGAAAATGGTAGGCAAATAACAAAATAAGCACATAGTGGCAAAAGGGGTAGCAGAGTAAGGAAAATGAGTTAAAGAATGTGCATTAAGGATTTTATACGAGTTAAAAGTCCGAGAAGAAAAATTCACAATCCAAAATGTATTAGAATTCATGTTAATTAGGAAAAACTATCATCATGCCTTGGTTAGAAGGATAAAGAGAATAGGAAAAACCAGAAGAGATGTTTCGAAAGGTAATTAGGTTAGGAATGAAAAAGAGGTAAGGAAGTTGAAATCAGTGAGTTAGGAAAAGAAAGTCAGAGTAAGTGGTATGATGATCATTTTCTAAGTAACAAGCATTCACAATTAGAAGCTATAGTAGACTCAAATCCAAACAAGGAAATCAGGTTGATGAAGATTCAGATAGATATAGAAATAGCAAAAATTGGATTCTAAACATCAAAAATGCAGATTGTGAACCAGGAAATCAAAAAGAATAAGAAAGCTTGCCCTGGTATTCATGAATCGGTTTGGTAAAAGCAAAGTAAAGCAGAGTTCAAAGTGCCAAAACCAAGACATGAAAGGAAACAAAACAGTCTACAGAAAATTGGGCAGCATTCCGACTAAAAATTGGATGTTCCCGGAAAATAAACAGCAATCAGAATAGTTCATATAAAATAAAACAAACTGCAATTTGGTATGAACAAGAAAGAACATTCGTGAAAGCAGCATGAACAGTAAGAACAGCATATGAACAATACTAACATCACAGCAATAGCAGATTTGAAAACTAGAAAACAAGAAGCGCGAACAGCGCAATGAATCAGGCCTAAATCCACTAACCACATCCTAATCTACCTAACCACCTAGAATCCACTACAAACATGCATATCTAACTAGCCTAATGATGAACATAAACAGAAAAAATATGCAATTAACTAGGAATTTGAAAGAAGGGTGTCGTTTGGCGGAACCTGGTAGGCGTATGAATGAAAGTGGGGCGGAGAGATGACTGGGGATGGTGGTGGTTGCAGCTGACGCGGCGGATGAGGGTAGGCCGGCGGCAGTGGTGGCTATTCGGGGGCAGGAATTTTGGGAAGAGGAGGAAGAAGGGGTTGGAGGGAAGGGTTAAGGGTGGTGGTTGCGGGTGGAGGCGCGGCGGTTGAGGGCCGTACGGTGGTCGTCGAAGGTGCGGCAGCGAAGGGCAGAGAGAGAGAGGGGGGTGGTTGCAGGGAAGAAGAGGAAGAAGGGGCTGGGGGGAGGGGCGCGAATGGGTAAGGTTTCGCGTGGCTGGGTGTAATCGAATTTGAATCCACGTGATCGCGTGGGACACGCGGTCGCGTGGCTGGGGTGGAATAGGGGTTGACACGATCGCGTGGTTGGTGCGATCGCATGGAATGGATAGATAACGAAGGACGCGATCGCGTGAAGCATGCGATCGCGTCGCTAGAAATCGTGCGAAACGCACAATTCCAGCGTCGGTTCAGCGCAACTCTCTGACTCCTTTGGGGTAGTGTGCAATCCATGCGACGCGATCGCGTCGCTTACGCTGTCGCGTGGGATTAATGTTTGTGCAAGTGGCGCGGCCGCATCAAAGACGCGACCGCGTGGGTCATTTTGTGCTAGACGCACAACAGCCGCATGATTCCAGCCCAACTTTTTAGGCGTTGGATCCTTACGCCGATTTCCAGATCACGCGTCCGCGTGATTGACGCAGACGCGTGGGAGGTGTTTTATCGCAACTGACGCGATCGCATGAGGGATGCGGTCGCGTCGCACGCCCCTTTTTTTTGTTATGCAATTATGCAGTATGCAATGCTAATGAATAATATTCAGGTTCAATTGAAAAAGTATAAAAATAAATAACATGAAATAAAACTGAAAAAGAAACGACCATACCATGGTGGGTTGTCTCCCACCTAGCACTTTTAGTTAAAGTCCTTAAGTTGGACATTGGATGAGCTTCCTGTTATGGCGGCTTATGTTTAAATTCATCCAGAAATCTCCACCAATATTTGGAATGCCAATATCCTCCGGGATCCCAAACAAAGTACGTAAAGCCCTTGTGTGAGTTCAAACAGGCTTGCAGGCTCCCAGAGTGTTGAATGTCAGAATAGACTCCAGGATCCCAAACTTTTCTTCTACACCCGTCTTTGGCTTGATCTCTATTCTTCCATCCGGGCGGTTCAGAAATTGTATTCTCACCAAGATGACCAAACGTTTTCCGAGATCCATTCGATTGAACATGATACCAATCCGTGCACTTCAAGTTGAAGCGTGGAACTTTATTGAACCTTGTGTACCAGCTCTGAGTATGAGCCATTTCCCTTTTACTCTTAAAGCCGCAAAGAGCTCTAAGCTGGCCATCTATTTCAAGTAAACCATATTCAAGTGGAAAAATAAAGATAAAAGCTAAGGATTTTACCCACTTGAAGTCTGTGTTGGGTGGTAATGGCCTTGGGATAGGTGTTTCTAGTGGCTCTGCAAGCTCTACTCCCTTGTGGTCTTCTGTGAATTCCTCTACTTCTTTGCAAATTTCTTCAACTTCAACCATATCTTGATCAAAGTCATTGATATCTTCCTCATCACTTAAGTCATAAATAGGAGGTTGAGAGAAGTTGACCTCAGCATCATCTTCATATTCACTTGGGGAAGATTCTTTTGTCTCAAAGGATTCACTTGCGGATGAAAGTTCATTACTAACAGGACTTGACTTGTGATCATCATCATTAAGGAAAAATGTGTCTTGGGTAATTCCGTCTAGTTCCTCATAAGATACCTGCCTTGGGGGTTGTGCACTATCCTCCTTAGCATTAATTGTAACGTCTTCGACGGGATTTTCCACAACTCTGGATTCCTGCGGAGGTTTGGCATCTCCTAAATCTTCAACCAACTCTTCTTCTTCTACCATGACAGCTTCCTCTATTTGTTCCAGTACGAAGTTATGCGCTATGCTGTCCACTAGAGCTTCTAGCGTCTTCTTTGTGCTGTGTTCTTCATTGGATTCTCCATATAAAACCATGGGAGTCTGTTGAGGGGCTGAACATCTGAAAGATAATTGATTTATTGCTTGCTCCAGTTGATGAAGGGTTGCATTAAATTTTTTTACTGATTCTTTGAGGCGAACCTGTGATTCTGGGCTTGATGGATATGGACATGGTGTATAGGAGAGTGGTGGTTCTTGGGAGCAACTGGATTGGCGTTGGGGTGGATAAGGATCATGTGGTAGTGAATGGTGAAAAGAAGCTTGTGAGTGTGGTGGTTTGAAGTTATGTCGAGAGGATGATCTCTGAGCACAGGGTGGGGCTTGTTGGTAGCTACAAGGCAGTCCACCGAATCTATCAGTTGGGTATGCATTGTAGAATGGTCTTTGTCCATGATATCTAGGATGATGTTGTTGCCTAAAGGGTTGATCGGATCCTTGTGGCTCCATCCATCTTTGATTGCTTAGACCTTGATGCATAGTCCTGTTATAGCTTCCATTCCTTGCAACAAAATTAGAACCAAACTCAAAGCGAGAGGAGGGAGAATTCATAATAGATATCAGAAATAAGAGGGAAGAGAGAAAACAAATAAACAAGTAAAAGAAAAATATTTTTTTGAAAAATATTTACAGTAACCAATAATAAGGCACACGTTTGCAATTCCCCGGCAACGGCGCCATTTTGAAGAACTGAAGATTGATGGTTTAGAAGTTATAGTAAACTCTCGTTGTAAGTATAGTTACTAAACCAAGCAATCAACCTTTCTTACAAATGTTTTGGTTGTCACAAGTAACAAACCCTTTTAAAATTGATAGCCGAGTATTTAAACCTCGGGTCGTCTTCTCAAGGAATTGTAGGGAGGTATGTTCTTATTATTGGTTATGGGTTTTTGTAAATTGGGGTTTTGAAAGTGAGGAACAAGTAAATTTAATGACAAATAAAATAAATAATTAACTATAAAATAAACTTTTGGCAAGATATGAAAATTCGGAAGTCCTATCCCAGTTACTCCTATGAGAATGAAAGTTAATCCCACTTAATTAACCTTTGCATAAGTAAGGGAAAGTCAAGTGAACTAATTAGTTAGATTTTCCAAGTCCTAGCCAATTCCTAAAGAAAGACTAGAGTTAGTGGAATTCCAGTTAATTAGCCGACATAACAATCAATCATGAATAGTTGATAACTCAAGAGCTTTCAGTTAATCAATTAAAGCCAATAATGTGGAAAGCTAAATTGAAATCATAAATATCTGGAATATCTCAAGTAACATTCATTCAAAGCAGTAAAATCTAACATGGAAAAGTTCATAAGCCAATTGGGCAACATAAATCAAATACAAATAAAAGCATTAAAGTATTTCAAAGTAGAAGAGAAGTCAAAATAAAGGAATATTGAACCTGATGTGAAGATGAGATAAATCCCTAATTTCTAAAAATCCTAATCCTAAATCCTAAGAGAGAGGAGAGAACCTCTCTCTCTAAAACTACATCTAAACTATAAAAAGTAACTAACTGGCTAGCTCCCTTCTTTCGGATGCAGTCCTTCACTTCATAACCTCTGGTCTATGCTTTTTGGACTTGGATTTGGGCCAAAAAGGGCTTCAGAGATCGCTGGGATCGCTTTCTATAATTTCTGGTGCGTGGCCTCTGTCACGTGTCTGCGTGGGTCACGCGGTCGCGTCGTTTGGAGTTTTCCGTGTCACGCGGTCGCTTCAGTCATGCGTCCGCGTCATATGCGTTTCGCTTGTGGTGCGCGATCGCGTCAATCATGCGATCGCATCATTGCCATTTCGCGCTGGCACGCGGCCGCGTCGTCCATGCGGTCGCGTCGATCCCTTTTTGTGCAAACCACGCGTCCGCATCGTCCATGCGGACGCGTCACTGTCCGTTTCTTCAAAAACTCCATTTTATGCTTTCCTTCCATTTTTGTATGTTTCCTTTTCATCCTTTAAGTCATTCCTGCCTTAGAAGATCTGAAATTATTCAACACACGAATCACGGCATCGAATGGCAATAAAAGATAATTGAAATTAATACTTTTAAAGCCTAGAAAACATGTTTTTCACATACATCTCATAATAAGGAAGGGAAGGTAAAACCATGCAATTTCACATGCATAAGTGGGTGAAGGATTGAATAAAACACTTAAATTCAGCACCAATTATACCATCAAATATGGGTTTATCACTCGCCGTTGTTGCACCTGTGCTACTGCTGCGTCACCGAAGCTCCACGCCGCCGTGCTGGCCGTCAGAAACTGCAGCTGAAGCCTCTGTCTTCTTGGTAAGCTTTAGCCTTGTTTCATATTTTCATTTTTTGTCTGTCGAGATCCTTGTTACCATGAGAATATTGCTTTGGTTGTTTGTGCCAGGGTTTTGATTATATTGAGTTACTCGGTCGTACGCCGCCGCTGGAGCCACCATCGGGGCTACTACTGTTCAATTCAGCTATTCTTCCTTGTTACAGTAGGTATCTTTGTTCCGAAACCCACGCCGTTAGTGTTCTGTTATGTGTTATTAAGAATTTCGTGACATCGAAGTTTATGATGGAGTTATCGAGGTTGCATGTTGTGATTAAAGTCGTTTCTGTTGTTGCAGATGTAAGTGGAGTTGTGGATGCAGCCGCTGCTGTTGTGGGCCGGGGAGAAAGAAATATATTGCGTTAAGAATCACTACGGACATGATTCCTTGAGGATGGAGTTTGTTTTAATAAGAAAATATTTTGTGCTTTGAATACCTGATAAGTTTAGTAGATTGATACAAATGGATGAATGTCTATGATGTAAATAATTTTCTGTTGAGATTGACATGTTGTGTTTGTTATTGAATTGGTTGATTTCTGAATTTCTAGTGAAATAAATTGAATCTGTGGATTTTGGTTTTCTTTTATTTGAATCGATAATAATTGGTCTTAAATGATGGATTTGAAAATGTTGACTTGAGATATTGGTTTTGTTGAGTTAAGGTTGAAAAGAGGGGACCTGTGATGGGTTGCAAACTCCGGTTTTTAGGGAAGGTGTTGCCGAAATTTTTCTAAAAATTTGGAGTTGTTTTGGTAATGATTTCGAAAATGAGTTTGGTTTGAATTATTTATCAAAAGAGACATGCTTTGAATGTTTTTAAAGATTTCAACGAGAATCAGATTTTTATTGATTTGGTTGATTTATGATTTTAACTTATATGATTTTTAATAACAATGAGAAGAGATTTGGTTAGCTAAAGATATTAAGAAGTAAATTAATTATAAATTCAATGGTTTGGGAATAGGAGTGTGAGTTTTAAGGTTATGCTTGAAATTGAGATGTGATTAGCAGTAATTGGTTTTGATTGAGGAGTTGAGACAAGAATTGGATGATTTTGAGTTTGGTCGATTATGAATGAGTGCTTTGGGAAGGTTTGGAAATCATTATATTGAGTAGAAACTAATAAGGCTTGTGAATCTTTGGAAATATTGGTAAATTCTACTTTTGGTTCAAACTGATTTTTGGCTAACTTCGGTGGGCCATAACTCGGCCCTCGGAGTTGAAAAACTTTACAAAATTGGATTTTATGAACATTTAGTTGTCGATCTTTCCAACGGTTCAAGAATGCTTGAAAAATGAATTTTCTGAAAAAAGTTATGAAGGTTTGAACTTTAGACTGAAAAACTAGTTTCTGCAGCATATCAGAAATTTTAAAGTTCTGATATGTAATGCGTACGCAGAACTCATCGTTCGTACGCGAAAGTTGGCCACTACCAACACTCATGTCTACATGAGCAAGTCCCACTGCCTAAACCTTCAACATACGCAAATGTGGTCCGCGTACATGAGTTTTGAAAATTTACACCCATGCGTATGTGAGAATGTGCCTGCTAACACGACCACTCCTGTTTTCTGAAAAGTAAATTTTTAAGCTTTCAACTATTCCTCGAGCCTTCTAAATTTTTATAAATCTTAGTACAAGTCTAGAGCTAATACAATTAAGGATAGAGGAGTTAAGAGTGAAACCTAAAGAGCTGAGTTAGTGAATTAGAGAAAAATGAACAAATGTAGAAAAATGTATGGTGAGGATGATTATGATGATGAATGGTAACTAACTATGATGATAAAAGATGATGATGACTGAGTTTAAATACTAAAGTATGAGATTGAGAATGAGATTGATAACGGAAAGTGATAATGAAATTGATATTGATAATGATTCTGATATATATATATATATATATATATATATATATATATATATATATATAAACCTAAAAAGATCTAATATACAAACACCTAGAAGATTAAGACATGAAGAATTAAAGAGTCGTATGCCTGAAGAATGGATAATACCTGATGGTATTGAAGAACCACAAATACAAAATACTAGGATAAGAGAAATCATAAGAGAAGGACCTGATATTAGAATCAGGATGAATAGATCCCAATCATTAAGAGTTTCTGATAATGTTGAAACTATTATCCATAGAAATTCTATAGATAATTCGTCCATAGGAAATATCGATGATATTGTAGGAATTGACAATAGAAGACCACATATAGCCACTGCTGTATATAAATCACCTTCAGAATTTGATCCAAGAGAATCACAAGTTATGTCGGTAATTATAAAGGAAGAACCATTTGAGATTGATAAAGAATGGATAAGACAAGATTTTAATGCTGATTACAATAAATCACTAAGAGATTGGTATTTTACCAACCATTCAGAAAAAGAGGTTATTAGAATAAGAGAACTATTCTATGATTTTATGAAAGAAAATAGGATTAGCTTATTCTTCTTTGATTGGTACGTAAATTATTACTCCAAACCCGATAAGAAATTATGTCCTTTAACAAAACCAACTGTTGTTTGGAAAACAAGCTCAGGATCAGTAATAGAATCTGAATACCCTCCTAAAGAAACTATTAAAATACCAATTGGAAAGGACCTAGAAGTTGAAGCAACACCCTATAAAGATAGCAATACAGATGGAAATATAGAGAAAAGAGATATTAAAAACTACATCAGCAATTAAACTTTACTAATACCATGTTAGATATAATGAAAAATCAGTTAGGAAGAATGGAAAACATGGAAAAGGTTGTTAGGGTAGAAAAACCCATAGAAAAACCTATATATAAATTACAAAGTTTAGATAATATTAGCTTAAAATCTAAAGTAGAAACAGAAGTTGAAGAACTAAAAGAAAAACTTAGAAGTATTAGTCTAGGAAAATTAACAATTAATACATTACAAAAGGAAGAAGAATTAGAATTAAATAAAATATCCTATAAAAGAGATTATCCTAAAATTAGAAATTATTATTCTAGACCATCACCAGTAGATATAGGCCTAGAAGAGCGAACACAATTAGTACAAAATAGCTTTTCAGGATCAGACTTAGTAGAATGGAATATAGATGGATTAAGTGAACAAGCCATTTTAGATCAAATGTGTAATATGACTATGGCTGCCACTGCCTATAAGATGAGAAAAGCTTCTGATAAAGAGGCAGCAATTATGATAACCCAAGGTTTTACAGGACAATTAAAAGGTTGGTGGGATAATTTTCTCAGCCTCCAAGAAAAAGAATTAATTATTAATAGTATTAAACAAGAGGATCAGTCATCAGACGCTACATCCACATTAATATACACCATTATTAAAAATTTTGTAGGAGATCCCAGTATTTTTAAAGATAGGATACATACTCAATTAATGAATTTAAGATGTCCAACCATGTCTGATTATAGATGGTATAAAGATGTTTTTATGTCAAAAGTTATGATAAGAGATGATGCAAATGCACCTTTCTGGAAAGAAAGATTCGTAGCAGCCTTACCAAAATTATTCTCTGAAAAAAGTATTACAAAAACTACAAACACAGTTTGGGACCCAGATTCCCTATAATTCATTAACTTTTGGACAATTGCATAATATAATAGTACAAACAGGTATAGAAGTATGCACAGATACCAAGATACAACAGAAAATAAAACAAGAAAGTATCACGGGTAAAAAAGAGCTTGGCACTTTTTGTTATCAATATGGAATAACTCCTGAAAAAGCACCTAGTGGACAACATAAAGTTAAAAAGAGAAAATTTTATAAAAAACCTAAATATAAATATAGACAAACCCCTTTATTATGAACAGAAATATCATAAAAAATTCCATAAAACCCCTAAAGAAAAACCTAAATTTTCTAATAAGAAAAAACCAGTAACATGTTGGAAATGTAAAAAACAAGGACATTATGCTAATAAATGTACAACAGAACAAAAAATAAATAAAATAGAAAATAAAGAAATTAAACATGCTTTAACAGCCATACTAATCAATTCAGAATCAGAAGAAGAATCAAGTTATGAGGATTCTTCTGAAACTGAGGACTATTTTATACAACAACTAGACTTTATGTCAGAAAAAGAGAGTTCGGAAGGAAATAGTGGAAAAGAGGAACAGGATAATAATAATTGCTTAGGAATAGGATTATGTAACTGTAGAAACTGTGAAAAAACTGTAAATGTTTTAACTAAAGAACAAACTTCTACACTAGTCAAAATTATTGACAAGTTAGAAGATACACCATTAAGGGATGAGTTTATAAGACAATTAGCTGAATTATTTAAAAAAGAAGAAGAAAGTAAGCAAGAAATAAGACCAATAGAAATAAAAGAAATTTATAATCGTTTTAAAAATCCACAAGAAGAAGTTTCCCTTAATTCTCTCAAAGAAGAAATAAAAAAGTTAAAAAGAGAAGTTTCAGAATTAAAACAACAAAACATTAATATGGACTACAGATTACTAAAAATAGAAGGAGAAAACATAATAAAAATCCAAGAACAATCTTTGCAAAATAATGAAGGGACTAGTAATATAACAATCCCTGAGAATTATATTAACCTAGGTACAGAAAATTATATAAATATATTAACATTATTAGTAAGTCAAAAATGGTTCACTACGATAACTTTAATAGTAGGAGAAGAAAAATTTGATTTAATAGCTATGGTAGATTCAGGAGCTGATGTTAATTGTATACAAGAAGGATTAATACCCACAAAATATTATGAGAAAACTACAGACAGAGTCTTAATGGCAGAAAATGACAAAATGACTATAGACTATAAGTTATCTAAAGCAAAAATTTGTAAAAATAGGGTATGCTTTGCCACTACATTCTTTTTAGTAAGAAATATATCTCATCAAGTTATATTAGGAAATCCTTTTACTTTATTATTATATCCCTTTAATGTCGACATCGACGGAATAACTTGTACAAGAATCCCTAATCATCCTGTCCATTTTGAATTTCTCACAAGGCCAAAACAGCATGAACTCAATATGTTACAATACCTATCTACACAGGTTAGTATAATGGAAACATAAGTAAAACAAATTAATTGTTTGAGTCTAGAGAAAATTTTACACCACTTACCGCGTCAAGTCAATATCATAGAAAGAAAGACAAGACAAATTAATTACTTAAACCAAGAAGTTATACATAAAAGAATAGAAGAGCAATTACAAACTCCAGAAATACAAGATAAAATAAAAGCAATTGAAGAAAAAATTAAAAAAGAATTATGTAGTTTAAATCCCACAGCTTTCCAACATAGAAAATTACATGAAATATCTTTACCATATGAAGATGGGTTTAATGAAAAAGATATACCAACAAAGGCAAAACCAATACATATGAATAAAGAGTATCTAGAATATTGTAAAAAAGAAATACAAAAATATCTAGATAAGGGATTAATAAGGCCTTCAAAATCACCCTGGAGCTGTACAGGCTTCTATGTGATGAAAGCATCTGAAATAGAAAGAGGTGCTCCAAGGTTAGTTATCAATTATAAACCTCTAAATAAGGTATTAAAATGGATTAGGTATCCTTTGCCAAATAAAAGTGATTTAATTAAAAGATTAAACAAAGCAAATATCTTTTCAAAATTTGATCTAAAATCAGGATATTATCAAATTGCAGTAAAAGAGGAAGATAGATATAAAACAGCCTTTATAATACCTTTTGGACATTATGAATGGAATGTAATGCCTCAAGGATTAAAAAATGCTCCAAGCGAATTTCAAGAAATAATGAATAATATTTTTTACCCACATATAGAATTTACTATAGTATATCTTGATGACGTATTAGTATACTCAAAAGGAATAAAGCAGCACATATATCATCTAGAAAAATTTATGGATATTATAAAAGAGCAGGGATTAGTTTTATCAGAAAAGAAAATGAAAATTTTTACAACTAAAGTAAGGTTCTTAGGATATGAAATTTATCAAGGAACCATAGTACCTATTAAAAGAGCTATTGAATTTGCAGATAAGTTTCCAAATGAAATAATTGACAAAAAACAATTACAAAGATTTTTAGGATGTTTAAATTATGTAGCAGAATTCTTACCTGGTATAAGAGTTACTTGCGAACCTCTTTATAAGAGGTTAAGGAAAAACCCACCTCCATGGACAAAAGAAATGACTTCTATAATAATAAAAATAAAAAATGCAGTAAAAGAAATACCTTGCATAAGTATACTAGACCCCTCAGCCAAACTAATTGTAGAAACAGATGCATCAGAATTAGGATATGGAGGAATTCTTAAACAAATACCTCCTAACAGCTCAAAAGAACAAATAGTAAAATATCATTCAGGAATCTGGAACCAAGCTCAAAAGAATTATCCAACAGTTAAAAAAGAAATTCTTGCCATAGTATTATGCGTTTCAAAATTTCAAGAAGATTTATTTAATAAAACCTTCTTAATAAGAACTGATTGTAAAGCAGCACCAAATGTTTTAGAAAATGATGTCAAAAATTTGGTTTCAAAACAAATATTTGCAAGATGGCAAGCTATTTTATCATGTTTCGATTTTACTATTGAACATATAAAAGGAGAACTAAATTCACTCCCTGACTTTCTTACTAGAGAATTTTTGCAGGGAAAAAATGGAGCAAAAACCAGCCTCCAGTGAAGATTATGGTCAACCTTTTGACCAAGAAAAAGAAACAAAATTACCTATTATCCCTGTAACAACAAAACCATTATCATTAAGACCTATGACAATGTCACAGGTTGTAAAAGCATCATCATCATCATCATTACCTTCTAAGAGCTCTTCAATTACTACTAATAATAAATTCACATTATTACAACCATCAGATCTCTACAACACTCAACCTTTGAAAGAACAGTTTCCTTACTATGAAAAGCCCAATCCTATTAAAATATTAACCATTGAAAAAGAATGGTTCAAAAAAGACAGAAAAACCCTATACAAGACTATTTTCCCAAACACTTTCCATTACATTCCTATTAACCCACAAAAAACCCAGAAATTCTATGAATTCATATTAGTAGACACTGGATCTATTGAATTAACACATTATAGAGACTCCAATACCAAACAACCTATTTATTCAAAAATAAAAATCATGAAAATATTATCTCTACAAGAATGGGAATTACCCCCATATCATTCTAAAAACTTCTCTTTGAAGTTTGAACCTCAAAGCTATACCTATTATGATTACCAAGAAGCATGGAACCATATTTTATTTCTATCACCAAGTCCCCATTCTTGGTTCATATGGTTCAGGAAGGGGATATCATTACAATTTCCCAAATGGTTCCAATCATGGTTCCAGAATTTTGGACCAATAGAAGCCTTCTTCCCGAAAGAAGCCAGCATGGCGTATGAATACTTCAAAAGCAAGTCATCATTTTTACAAGAGTACAAATTCATTTCATTTATAGCAGCTATGGGAATAAGCTGGATTATGACTTGGGAATATGATTCAGCAGCATATGAAGAATGTGCAAGCATACAATATTTAGTAAGAATAATAAAAATTAAGTGGTGGAACAAATATGATATAAATCTGCTAAGTAAAAGAGCTATTGATCAATGGTTAACCACATCACAAAAGCGTCCGGCAATAACAGCTTCAAGCACCAACAATGAGCAAATAGCATATAAAAAGGAGACCCAATTCTTAGCACAAAAGAGACAAATTATGGCAGCTTTAGCTGCAGCAACTTCAGAAGAAGATATTCAAAACTCTTTACAAGCAATACAGACCGTGCCTCTTGGAGAAGATGAAGAGGTCCAGTCCAGTCCAGCTCATTACTATCAAGACTCACAAGACCCATTTGAGATGTAACAAAGTACTGTACATGTAATCAATGTAAAAAGCCCAATCATGTAAAAAAAAAAAGTAAAAAGTAAAAAAGTAAAAAGTAAAAAAGTAAAAGCAAACAATGAATGTCGGCAAACAGTAAATGTCGGCAAACAGTAAAAGCAAACAGTACTGTCGGCAAACAGTACTCAAATAGTCATCATTTGGGGTCTATAAATACCAAAGGCCTCACTCATTCAAAGGCATCAAAAACTTGAAAGCTCAAGAAACCTCTCCACTCTTATATCTTCTTACTTCATATATTCTCTAAACATTTGTAATCATCTTCAAGAATTGTATCAACTTTGCAAGCAATAATAGTACGAGTCTATTCCTGTAAGCTTTATTCATCCTCTAAATCTCTTTATTATTATATTCTGTTTCTTTAAATACAATGTTATTTCTGTATAAAAAGCTTAAATCTTTAAAGTTTCTTAGAAGAAATATGAAAATGAGAAGATTAGCCTTAGCACGAAGATACATAGAAGTAATAGCTGAATCTTCTGAATTAAGTGAAGAAATAGAAAAGTTAGATAAAAAAAATAATCAAAATAAGAAGAATGTTAAAAAATAGTAACGTAGTAAGATCCATAAAAAGCTTAAAGGAAAACATTAAGAATAAAAGGATTCATCATGTTCGTAAATTGCATTATCTTCATAGACAAAATATGGTAATTTTACAAGCTCAACCCATACAAGCTCAACCCCTACCAGCTCAACTTTTACAAGTGGTATCAAAGCCAGCCCTAGGGAAAAATAATTCTTTAGTGATAAAAACAGACAATGATGAAGCATCTACCTCTGGAACTAAGAATGAGTTAGAAATAGCTAAACTAGAAGAAAGTTTTCATAATTGGAGTATACCTATAGTAGATAAAGATAAAATATATAAAAAGAGAAACTTCTGGGAAGGAAAAAATTATGAAATCCACATGTTAGAATATTGTAAACCAGGAACAAGTAGTAATAAAATCATCACCATCTTAGAAGAAGATAAATTAAAAGAACATAGCAGAAAAGGATATAACTTTATCCATATAGGATTAATACAAGTAGCCATAAAGCCTAATTTTAGAATAGGAATTAATCTGCCTATATTATTAACCTTAAGAGATACCAGGTTAAAAAATTTTAGTGATTCATTAATAGGAATATTAGAAAGTAACTGTCATGATGGACCAGTTTTTTTTTAATTGTTACCCAAATTATGCTATGAACCTAAAAAATGAATACACCTGGCAAGCTTTAAAACTGCAGGTAACATCTGATGAGACCATTATAAATGAAAAATATGATCCATTCGAAATAATCTATAGGATATATTATAAAATTACTAAAGTTGATTATGACTTTAGAGCATTAAGACAATCATCAAAAGAAGAAACAATAATTATGCATGCAAACCTAAAAAGATCTAATATACAAACACCTAGAAGATTAAGACATGAAGAATTAAAGAGTCGTATGCCTGAAGAATGGATAATACCTGATGGTATTGAAGAACCACAAATACAAAATACTAGGATAAGAGAAATCATAAGAGAAGGACCTGATATTAGAATCAGGATGAATAGATCCCAATCATTAAGAGTTCCTGATAATGTTGAAACTATTAGCCATAGAAATTCTATAGATAATTCATCCATAGGAAATATCGATGATATTGTAGGAATTGACAATAGAAGACCACATATAGCCACTGCTGTATATAAATCACCTTCAGAATTTGATCCAAGAGAATCACAAGTTATGTCGGTAATTATAAAGGAAGAACCATTTGAATTGATAAAGAATGGATAAGACAAGATTTTAATGCTGATTACAATAAATCACTAAGAGATTGGTATTTTACCAACCATTCAGAAAAAGAGGTTATTAGAATAAGAGAACTATTCTATGATTTTATGAAAGAAAATAGGATTAGCTTATTCTTCTTTGATTGGTACGTAAATTATTACTCCAAACCCGATAAGAAATTATGTCCTTTAACAAAACCAACTGTTGTTTGGAAAACAAGCTCAGGATCAGTAATAGAATCTGAATACCCTCCTAAAGAAACTATTAAAATACCAATTGGAAAGGACCTAGAAGTTGAAGCAACACCCTATAAAGATAGCAATACAGATGGAAATATAGAGAAAAGAGATATTAAAAAACTACATCAGCAATTAAACTTTACTAATACCATGTTAGATATAATGAAAAATCAGTTAGGAAGAATGGAAAACATGGAAAAGGTTGTTAGGGTAGAAAAACCCATAGAAAAACCTATATATAAATTACAAAGTTTAGATAATATTAGCTTAAAATCTAAAGTAGAAACAGAAGTTGAAGAACTAAAAGAAAAACTTAGAAGTATTAGTCTAGGAAAATTAACAATTAATACATTACAAAAGGAAGAAGAATTAGAATTAAATAAAATATCCTATAAAAGAGATTATCCTAAAACTAGAAATTATTATTCTAGACCATCACCAGTAGATATAGGCCTAGAAGAGCGAACACAATTAGTACAAAATAGCTTTTCAGGATCAGACTTAGTAGAATGGAATATAGATGGATTAAGTGAACAAGCCATTTTAGATCAAATGTGTAATATGACTATGGCTGCCACTGCCTATAAGATGAGAAAAGCTTCTGATAAAGAGGCAGCAATTATGATAACCCAAGGTTTTACAGGACAATTAAAAGGTTGGTGGGATAATTTTCTCAGCCTCCAAGAAAAAGAATTAATTATTAATAGTATTAAACAAGAGGATCAGTCATCAGACGCTACATCCACATTAATATACACCATTATTAAAAATTTTGTAGGAGATCCCAGTATTTTTAAAGATAGGATACATACTCAATTAATGAATTTAAGATGTCCAACCATGTCTGATTATAGATGGTATAAAGATGTTTTTATGTCAAAAGTTATGATAAGAGATGATGCAAATGCACCTTTCTGGAAAGAAAGATTCGTAGCAGCCTTACCAAAATTATTCTCTGAGAAAGTATTACAAAAACTACAAACACAGTTTGGGACCCAGATTCCCTATAATTCATTAACTTTTGGACAATTGCATAATATAATAGTACAAACAGGTATAGAAGTATGCACAGATACCAAGATACAACAGAAAATAAAACAAGAAAGTATCACGGGTAAAAGAGAGCTTGGCACTTTTTGTTATCAATATGGAATAACTCCTGAAAAAGCACCTAGTGGACAACATAAAGTTAAAAAGAGAAAATTTTATAAAAAACCTAAATATAATATAGACAAACCCCTTTATTATGAACAGAAATATCATAAAAAATTCCATAAAACCCCTAAAGGAAAACCTAAATTTCCTAATAAGAAAAAACCAGTAACATGTTGGAAATGTAAAAAACAAGGACATTATGCTAATAAATGTACAACAGAACAAAAAATAAATAAAATAGAAAATAAAGAAATTAAACATGCTTTAACAGCCATACTAATCAATTCAGAATCAGAAGAAGAATCAAGTTATGAGGATTCTTCTGAAACTGAGGACTATTTTATACAACAACTAGACTTTATGTCAGAAAAAGAGAGTTCGGAAGGAAATAGTGGAAAAGAGGAACAGGATAATAATAATTGCTTAGGAATAGGATTATGTAACTGTAGAAACTGTGAAAAAACTGTAAATGTTTTAACTAAAGAACAAACTTCTACACTAGTCAAAATTATTGACAAGTTAGAAGATACACCATTAAGGGATGAGTTTATAAGACAATTAGCTGAATTATTTAAAAAAGAAGAAGAAAGTAAGCAAGAAATAAGACCGATAGAAATAAAAGAAATTTATAATCGTTTTAAAAATCCACAAGAAGAAGTTTCCCTTAATTCTCTCAAAGAAGAAATAAAAAAGTTAAAAAGAGAAGTTTCAGAATTAAAACAACAAAACATTAATATGGACTACAGATTACTAAAAATAGAAGGAGAAAACATAATAAAAATCCAAGAACAATCTTTGCAAAATAATGAAGGGACTAGTAATATAACAATCCCTGAGAATTATATTAACCTAGGTACAGAAAATTATATAAATATTAACATTATTAGTAAGTCAAAAATGGTTCACTACGATAACTTTAATAGTAGGAGAAGAAAAATTTGATTTAATAGCTATGGTAGATTCAGGAGCTGATGTTAATTGTATACAAGAAGGATTAATACCCACAAAATATTATGAGAAAACTACAGACAGAGTCTTAATGGCAGAAAATGACAAAATGACTATAGACTATAAGTTATCTAAAGCAAAAATTTGTAAAAATAGGGTATGCTTTGCCACTACATTCTTTTTAGTAAGAAATATATCTCATCAAGTTATATTAGGAAATCCTTTTACTTTATTATTATATCCCTTTAATGTCGACATCGACGGAATAACTTGTACAAGAATCCCTAATCATCCTGTCCATTTTGAATTTCTCACAAGGCCAAAACAGCATGAACTCAATATGTTACAATACCTATCTACACAGGTTAGTATAATGGAAACAGAAGTAAAACAAATTAATTGTTTGAGTCTAGAGAAAATTTTACACCACTTACCGCGTCAAGTCAATATCATAGAAAGAAAGACAAGACAAATTAATTACTTAAACCAAGAAGTTATACATAAAAGAATAGAAGAGCAATTACAAACTCCAGAAATACAAGATAAAATAAAAGCAATTGAAGAAAAAATTAAAAAAGAATTATGTAGTTTAAATCCCACAGCTTTCCAACATAGAAAATTACATGAAATATCTTTACCATATGAAGATGGGTTTAATGAAAAAGATATACCAACAAAGGCAAAACCAATACATATGAATAAAGAGTATCTAGAATATTGTAAAAAAGAAATACAAAAATATCTAGATAAGGGATTAATAAGGCCTTCAAAATCACCCTGGAGCTGTACAGGCTTCTATGTGATGAAAGCATCTGAAATAGAAAGAGGTGCTCCAAGGTTAGTTATCAATTATAAACCTCTAAATAAGGTATTAAAATGGATTAGGTATCCTTTGCCAAATAAAAGTGATTTAATTAAAAGATTAAACAAAGCAAATATCTTTTCAAAATTTGATCTAAAATCAGGATATTATCAAATTGCAGTAAAAGAGGAAGATAGATATAAAACAGCCTTTATATACCTTTTGGACATTATGAATGGAATGTAATGCCTCAAGGATTAAAAAATGCTCCAAGCGAATTTCAAGAAATAATGAATAATATTTTTTACCCACATATAGAATTTACTATAGTATATCTTGATGACGTATTAGTATACTCAAAAGGAATAAAGCAGCACATATATCATCTAGAAAAATTTATGGATATTATAAAAGAGCAGGGATTAGTTTTATCAGAAAAGAAAATGAAAATTTTTACAACTAAAGTAAGGTTCTTAGGATATGAAATTATCAAGGAACCATAGTACCTATTAAAAGAGCTATTGAATTTGCAGATAAGTTTCCAAATGAAATAATTGACAAAAAACAATTACAAAGATTTTTAGGATGTTTAAATTATGTAGCAGAATTCTTACCTGGTATAAGAGTTACTTGCGAACCTCTTTATAAGAGGTTAAGGAAAAACCCACCTCCATGGACAAAAGAAATGACTTCTATAATAATAAAAATAAAAAATGCAGTAAAAGAAATACCTTGCATAAGTATACTAGACCCCTCAGCCAAACTAATTGTAGAAACAGATGCATCAGAATTAGGATATGGAGGAATTCTTAAACAAATACCTCCTAACAGCTCAAAAGAACAAATAGTAAAATATCATTCAGGAATCTGGAACCAAGCTCAAAAGAATTATCCAACAGTTAAAAAAGAAATTCTTGCCATAGTATTATGCGTTTCAAAATTTCAAGAAGATTTATTTAATAAAACCTTCTTAATAAGAACTGATTGTAAAGCAGCACCAAATGTTTTAGAAAATGATGTCAAAAATTTGGTTTCAAAACAAATATTTGCAAGATGGCAAGCTATTTTATCATGTTTCGATTTTACTATTGAACATATAAAAGGAGAACTAAATTCACTCCCTGACTTTCTTACTAGAGAATTTTTGCAGGGAAAAAATGGAGCAAAAACCAGCCTCCAGTGAAGATTATGGTCAACCTTTTGACCAAGAAAAGAAACAAAATTACCTATTATCCCTGTAACAACAAAACCATTATCATTAAGACCTATGACAATGTCACAGGTTGTAAAAGCATCATCATCATCATCATTACCTTCTAAGAGCTCTTCAATTACTACTAATAATAAATTCACATTATTACAACCATCAGATCTCTACAACACTCAACCTTTGAAAGAACAGTTTCCTTACTATGAAAAGCCCAATCCTATTAAAATATTAACCATTGAAAAAGAATGGTTCAAAAAAGACAGAAAAACCCTATACAAGACTATTTTCCCAAACACTTTCCATTACATTCCTATTAACCCACAAAAAACCCAGAAATTCTATGAATTCATATTAGTAGACACTGGATCTATTGAATTAACACATTATAGAGACTCCAATACCAAACAACCTATTTATTCAAAAATAAAAATCATGAAAATATTATCTCTACAAGAATGGGAATTACCCCCATATCATTCTAAAAACTTCTCTTTGAAGTTTGAACCTCAAAGCTATACCTATTATGATTACCAAGAAGCATGGAACCATATTTTATTTCTATCACCAAGTCCCCATTCTTGGTTCATATGGTTCAGGAAGGGGATATCATTACAATTTCCCAAATGGTTCCAATCATGGTTCCAGAATTTTGGACCAATAGAAGCCTTCTTCCCGAAAGAAGCCAGCATGGCGTATGAATACTTCAAAAGCAAGTCATCATTTTTACAAGAGTACAAATTCATTTCATTTATAGCAGCTATGGGAATAAGCTGGATTATGACTTGGGAATATGATTCAGCAGCATATGAAGAATGTGCAAGCATACAATATTTAGTAAGAATAATAAAAATTAAGTGGTGGAACAAATATGATATAAATCTGCTAAGTAAAAGAGCTATTGATCAATGGTTAACCACATCACAAAAGCGTCCGGCAATAACAGCTTCAAGCACCAACAATGAGCAAATAGCATATAAAAAGGAGACCCAATTCTTAGCACAAAAGAGACAAATTATGGCAGCTTTAGCTGCAGCAACTTCAGAAGAAGATATTCAAAACTCTTTACAAGCAATACAGACCGTGCCTCTTGGAGAAGATGAAGAGGTCCAGTCCAGTCCAGCTCATTACTATCAAGACTCACAAGACCCATTTGAGATGTAACAAAGTACTGTACATGTAATCAATGTAAAAAGCCCAATCATGTAAAAAAAAAAAAAGTAAAAAGTAAAAAAGTAAAAAGTAAAAAAGTAAAAGCAAACAGTGAATGTCGGCAAACAGTAAATGTCGGCAAACAGTAAAAGCAAACAGTACTGTCGGCAAACAGTACTCAAATAGTCATCATTTGGGGTCTATAAATACCAAAGGCCTCACTCATTCAAAGGCATCAAAAACTTGAAAGCTCAAGAAACCTCTCCACTCTTATATCTTCTTACTTCATATATTCTCTAAACATTTGTAATCATCTTCAAGAATTGTATCAACTTTGCAAGCAATAATAGTACGAGTCTATTCCTGTAAGCTTTATTCATCCTCTAAATCTCTTTATTATTATATTCTGTTTCTTTAAATACAATGTTATTTCTGTATAAAAAGCTTAAATCTTTAAAGTTTCTTAGAAGAAATATGAAAATGAGAAGATTAGCCTTAGCACGAAGATACATAGAAGTAATAGCTGAATCTTCTGAATTAAGTGAAGAAATAGAAAAGTTAGATAAAAAAAATAATCAAAATAAGAAGAATGTTAAAAAATAGTAACGTAGTAAGATCCATAAAAAGCTTAAAGAAAAACATTAAGAATAAAAGGATTCATCATGTTCGTAAATTGCATTATCTTCATAGACAAAATATGGTAATTTTACAAGCTCAACCCATACAAGCTCAACCCCTACCAGCTCAACCTTTACAAGTGGTATCAGAGCCAGCCCTAGGGAAAAATAATTCTTTAGTGATAAAAACAGACAATGATGAAGCATCTACCTCTGGAACTAAGAATGAGTTAGAAATAGCTAAACTAGAAGAAAGTTTTCATAATTGGAGTATACCTATAGTAGATAAAGATAAAATATATAAAAAGAGAAACTTCTGGGAAGGAAAAAATTATGAAATCCACATGTTAGAATATTGTAAACCAGGAACAAGTAGTAATAAAATCATCACCATCTTAGAAGAAGATAAATTAAAAGAACATAGCAGAAAAGGATATAACTTTATCCATATAGGATTAATACAAGTAGCCATAAAGCCTAATTTTAGAATAGGAATTAATCTGCCTATATTATTAACCTTAAGAGATACCAGGTTAAAAAATTTTAGTGATTCATTAATAGGAATATTAGAAAGTAACTGTCATGATGGACCAGTTTTTTTTAATTGTTACCCAAATTATGCTATGAACCTAAAAAATGAATACACCTGGCAAGCTTTAAAACTGCAGGTAACATCTGATGAGACCATTATAAATGAAAAATATGATCCATTCGAAATAATCTATAGGATATATTATAAAATTACTAAAGTTGATTATGACTTTAGAGCATTAAGACAATCATCAAAAGAAGAAACAATAATTATGCATGCAAACCTAAAAAGATCTAATACAAACACCTAGAAGATTAAGACATGAAGAATTAAAGAGTCGTATGCCTGAAGAATGGATAATACCGATGGTATTGAAGAACCACAAATACAAAATACTAGGATAAGAGAAATCATAAGAGAAGGACCTGATATTAGAATCAGGATGAATAGATCCCAATCATTAAGAGTTCCTGATAATGTTGAAACTATTAGCCATAGAAATTCTATAGATAATTCATCCATAGGAAATATCGATGATATTGTAGGAATTGACAATAGAAGACCACATATAGCCACTGCTGTATATAAATCACCTTCAGAATTTGATCCAAGAGAATCACAAGTTATGTCGGTAATTATAAAGGAAGAACCATTTGAGATTGATAAAGAATGGATAAGACAAGATTTTAATGCTGATTACAATAAATCACTAAGAGATTGGTATTTTACCAACCATTCAGAAAAAGAGGTTATTAGAATAAGAGAACTATTCTATGATTTTATGAAAGAAAATAGGATTAGCTTATTCTTCTTTGATTGGTACGTAAATTATTACTCCAAACCCGATAAGAAATTATGTCCTTTAACAAAACCAACTGTTGTTTGGAAAACAAGCTCAGGATCAGTAATAGAATCTGAATACCCTCCTAAAGAAACTATTAAAATACCAATTGGAAAGGACCTAGAAGTTGAAGCAACACCCTATAAAGATAGCAATACAGATGGAAATATAGAGAAAAGAGATATTAAAAAACTACATCAGCAATTAAACTTTACTAATACCATGTTAGATATAATGAAAAATCAGTTAGGAAGAATGAAAACATGGAAAAGGTTGTTAGGGTAGAAAAACCCATAGAAAAACCTATATATAAATTACAAAGTTTAGATAATATTAGCTTAAAATCTAAAGTAGAAACAGAAGTTGAAGAACTAAAAGAAAACTTAGAAGTATTAGTCTAGGAAAATTAACAATTAATACATTACAAAAGGAAGAAGAATTAGAATTAAATAAAATATCCTATAAAAGAGATTATCCTAAAACTAGAAATTATTATTCTAGACCATCACTAGATATAGGCCTAGAAGAGCGAACACAATTAGTACAAAATAGCTTTTCAGGATCAGACTTAGTAGAATGGAATATAGATGGATTAAGTGAACAAGCCATTTTAGATCAAATGTGTAATATGACTATGGCTGCCACTGCCTATAAGATGAGAAAAGCTTCTGATAAAGAGGCAGCAATTATGATAACCCAAGGTTTTACAGGACAATTAAAAGGTTGGTGGGATAATTTTCTCAGCCTCCAAGAAAAAGAATTAATTATTAATAGTATTAAACAAGAGGATCAGTCATCAGACGCTACATCCACATTAATATACACCATTATTAAAAATTTTGTAGGAGATCCCAGTATTTTTAAAGATAGGATACATACTCAATTAATGAATTTAATATGTCCAACCATGTCTGATTATAGATGGTATAAAGATGTTTTTATGTCAAAAGTTATGATAAGAGATGATGCAAATGCACCTTTCTGGAAAGAAAGATTCGTAGCAGCCTTACCAAAATTATTCTCTGAAAAAGTATTACAAAAACTACAAACACAGTTTGGGACCCAGATTCCCTATAATACATTAACTTTTGGACAATTGCATAATATAATAGTACAAACAGGTATAGAAGTATGCACAGATACCAAGATACAACAGAAAATAAAACAAGAAAGTATCACGGGTAAAAGAGAGCTTGGCACTTTTTGTTATCAATATGGAATAACTCCTGAAAAAGCACCTAGTGGACAACATAAAGTTAAAAAGAGAAAATTTTATAAAAAACCTAAATATAATATAGACAAACCCCTTTATTATGAACAGAAATATCATAAAAAATTCCATAAAACCCCTAAAGGAAAACCTAAATTTCCTAATAAGAAAAAACCAGTAACATGTTGGAAATGTAAAAAACAAGGACATTATGCTAATAAATGTACAACAGAACAAAAATAAATAAAATAGAAAATAAAGAAATTAAACATGCTTTAACAGCCATACTAATCAATTCAGAATCAGAAGAAGAATCAAGTTATGAGGATTCTTCTGAAACTGAGGACTATTTTATACAACAACTAGACTTTATGTCAGAAAAAGAGAGTTCGGAAGGAAATAGTGGAAAAGAGGAACAGGATAATAATAATTGCTTAGGAATAGGATTATGTAACTGTAGAAACTGTGAAAAAACTGTAAATGTTTTAACTAAAGAACAAACTTCTACACTGGTCAAAATTATTGACAAGTTAGAAGATACACCATTAAGGGATGAGTTTATAAGACAATTAGCTGAATTATTTAAAAAAGAAGAAGAAAGTAAGCAAGAAATAAGACCGATAGAAATAAAAGAAATTTATAATCGTTTTAAAAATCCACAAGAAGAAGTTTCCCTTAATTCTCTCAAAGAAGAAATAAAAAAGTTAAAAAGAGAAGTTTCAGAATTAAAACAACAAAACATTAATATGGACTACAGATTACTAAAAATAGAAGGAGAAAACATAATAAAAATCCAAGAACAATCTTTGCAAAATAATGAAGGGACTAGTAATATAACAATCCCTGAGAATTATATTAACCTAGGTACAGAAAATTATATAAATATATTAACATTATTAGTAAGTCAAAAATGGTTCACTACGATAACTTTAATAGTAGGAGAAGAAAAATTTGATTTAATAGCTATGGTAGATTCAGGAGCTGATGTTAATTGTATACAAGAAGGATTAATACCCACAAAATATTATGAGAAAACTACAGACAGAGTCTTAATGGCAGAAAATGACAAAATGACTATAGACTATAAGTTATCTAAAGCAAAAATTTGTAAAAATAGGGTATGCTTTGCCACTACATTCTTTTTAGCAAGAAATATATCTCATCAAGTTATATTAGGAAATCCTTTTACTTTATTATTATATCCCTTTAATGTCGACATCGACGGAATAACTTGTACAAGAATCCCTAATCATCCTGTCCATTTTGAATTTCTCACAAGGCCAAAACAGCATGAACTCAATATGTTACAGTACCTATCTACACAGGTTAGTATAATGGAAACAGAAGTAAAACAAATTAATTGTTTGAGTCTAGAGAAAATTTTACACCACTTACCGCGTCAAGTCAATATCATAGAAAGAAAGACAAGACAAATTAATTACTTAAACCAAGAAGTTATACATAAAAGAATAGAAGAGCAATTACAAACTCCAGAAATACAAGATAAAATAAAAGCAATTGAAGAAAAAATTAAAAAAGAATTATGTAGTTTAAATCCCACAGCTTTCCAACATAGAAAATTACATGAAATATCTTTACCATATGAAGATGGGTTTAATGAAAAAGATATACCAACAAAGGCAAAACCAATACATATGAATAAAGAGTATCTAGAATATTGTAAAAAAGAAATACAAAAATATCTAGATAAGGGATTAATAAGGCCTTCAAAATCACCCTGGAGCTGTACAGGCTTCTATGTGATGAAAGCATCTGAAATAGAAAGAGGTGCTCCAAGGTTAGTTATCAATTATAAACCTCTAAATAAGGTATTAAAATGGATTAGGTATCCTTTGCCAAATAAAAGTGATTTAATTAAAAGATTAAACAAAGCAAATATCTTTTCAAAATTTGATCTAAAATCAGGATATTATCAAATTGCAGTAAAAGAGGAAGATAGATATAAAACAGCCTTTATAGTACCTTTTGGACATTATGAATGGAATGTAATGCCTCAAGGATTAAAAAATGCTCCAAGCGAATTTCAAGAAATAATGAATAATATTTTTTACCCACATATAGAATTTACTATAGTATATCTTGATGACGTATTAGTATACTCAAAAGGAATAAAGCAGCACATATATCATCTAGAAAAATTTATGGATATTATAAAAGAGCAGGGATTAGTTTTATCAGAAAAGAAAATGAAAATTTTTACAACTAAAGTAAGGTTCTTAGGATATGAAATTATCAAGGAACCATAGTACCTATTAAAAGAGCTATTGAATTTGCAGATAAGTTTCCAAATGAAATAATTGACAAAAAACAATTACAAAGATTTTTAGGATGTTTAAATTATGTAGCAGAATTCTTACCTGGTATAAGAGTTACTTGCGAACCTCTTTATAAGAGGTTAAGGAAAAACCCACCTCCATGGACAAAAGAAATGACTTCTATAATAATAAAAATAAAAATGCAGTAAAAGAAATACCTTGCATAAGTATACTAGACCCTCAGCCAAACTAATTGTAGAAACAGATGCATCAGAATTAGGATATGGAGGAATTCTTAAACAAATACCTCCTAACAGCTCAAAAGAACAAATAGTAAAATATCATTCAGGAATCTGGAACCAAGCTCAAAAGAATTATCCAACAGTTAAAAAAGAAATTCTTGCCATAGTATTATGCGTTTCAAAATTTCAAGAAGATTTATTTAATAAAACCTTCTTAATAAGAACTGATTGTAAAGCAGCACCAAATGTTTTAGAAAATGATGTCAAAAATTTGGTTTCAAAACAAATATTTGCAAGATGGCAAGCTATTTTATCATGTTTCGATTTTACTATTGAACATATAAAAGGAGAACTAAATTCACTCCCTGACTTTCTTACTAGAGAATTTTTGCAGGGAAAAAATGGAGCAAAAACCAGCCTCCAGTGAAGATTATGGTCAACCTTTTGACCAAGAAAGAGAAACAAAATTACCTATTATCCCTGTAACAACAAAACCATTATCATTAAGACCTATGACAATGTCACAGGTTGTAAAAGCATCATCATCATCATCATTACCTTCTAAGAGCTCTTCAATTACTACTAATAATAAATTCACATTATTACAACCATCAGATCTCTACAACACTCAACCTTTGAAAGAACAGTTTCCTTACTATGAAAAGCCCAATCCTATTAAAATATTAACCATTGAAAAAGAATGGTTCAAAAAAGACAGAAAAACCCTATACAAGACTATTTTCCCAAACACTTTCCATTACATTCCTATTAACCCACAAAAACCCAGAAATTCTATGAATTCATATTAGTAGACACTGGATCTATTGAATTAACACATTATAGAGACTCCAATACCAAACAACCTATTTATTCAAAAATAAAAATCATGAAAATATTATCTCTACAAGAATGGGAATTACCCCCATATCATTCTAAAAACTTCTCTTTGAAGTTTGAACCTCAAAGCTATACCTATTATGATTACCAAGAAGCATGGAACCATATTTTATTTCTATCACCAAGTCCCCATTCTTGGTTCATATGGTTCAGGAAGGGGATATCATTACAATTTCCCAAATGGTTCCAATCATGGTTCCAGAATTTTGGACCAATAGAAGCCTTCTTCCCGAAAGAAGCCAGCATGGCGTATGAATACTTCAAAAGCAAGTCATCATTTTTACAAGAGTACAAATTCATTTCATTTATAGCAGCTATGGGAATAAGCTGGATTATGACTTGGGAATATGATTCAGCAGCATATGAAGAATGTGCAAGCATACAATATTTAGTAAGAATAATAAAAATTAAGTGGTGGAACAAATATGATATAAATCTGCTAAGTAAAAGAGCTATTGATCAATGGTTAACCACATCACAAAAGCGTCCGGCAATAACAGCTTCAAGCACCAACAATGAGCAAATAGCATATAAAAAGGAGACCCAATTCTTAGCACAAAAGAGACAAATTATGGCAGCTTTAGCTGCAGCAACTTCAGAAGAAGAATTCAAAACTCTTTACAAGCAATACAGACCGTGCCTCTTGGAGAAGATGAAGAGGTCCAGTCCAGTCCAGCTCATTACTATCAAGACTCACAGACCCATTTGAGATGTAACAAAGTACTGTACATGTAATCAATGTAAAAAGCCCAATCATGTAAAAAAAAAAAAGTAAAAAGTAAAAAGTAAAAAGTAAAAAAGTAAAAGCAAACAGTGAATGTCGGCAAACAGTAAATGTCGGCAAACAGTAAAAGCAAACAGTACTGTCGACAAACAGTACTCAAATAGTCATCATTTGGGGTCTATAAATACCAAAGGCCTCACTCATTCAAAGGCATCAAAAACTTGAAAGCTCAAGAAACCTCTCCACTCTTATATCTTCTTACTTCATATATTCTCTAAACATTTGTAATCATCTTCAAGAATTGTATCAACTTTGCAAGCAATAATAGTACGAGTCTATTCCTGTAAGCTTTATTCATCCTCTAAATCTCTTTATTATTATATTCTGTTTCTTTAAATACAATGTTATTTCTGTATAAAAAGCTTAAATCTTTAAGTTTCTTAGAAAATATGAAAATGAGAAGATTAGCCTTAGCACGAAGATACATAGAAGTAATAGCTGAATCTTCTGAATTAAGTGAAGAAATAGAAAAGTTAGATAAAAAAATAATCAAAATAAGAAGAATGTTAAAAAATAGTAACGTAGTAAGATCCATAAAAAGCTTAAAGAAAAACATTAAGAATAAAAGGATTCATCATGTTCGTAAATTGCATTATTTCATAGACAAAATATGGTAATTTTACAAGCTAAACCCATACAGCTCAACCCCTACCAGCTCAACCTTACAAAGTCTATTCCTGTAAGCTTATTCATCCTCTAAATCTCTTTATTATTATATTCTGTTTCTTTAAATACAATGTTATTTATAAAAAGCTTAAATCTTTAAGTTTCTTAGAAGAAATATGAAAATGAGAAGATTAGCCTTAGCACGAAGATACATAGAAGTAATAGCTGAATCTTCTGAATTAAGTGAAGAAATAGAAAAGTTAGATAAAAAAAATAATCAAAATAAGAAGAATGTTAAAAAATAGTAACGTAGTAAGATCCATAAAAAGCTAAAGAAAAACATTAAGAATAAAAGGATTCATCATGTTCGTAAATTGCATTATCTTCATAGACAAAATATGGTAATTTTACAAGCTCAAACCCATACAGCTCACCCACCAGCTCAACCTTACAAGTGGTATCAGAGCCAGCCCTAGGGAAAAATAATTCTTTAGTGATAAAAACAGACATGATGAAGCATCTACCTCTGGAACTAAGAATGAGTTAGAAATAGCTAAACTAGAAGAAAGTTTTCATAATTGGAGTATACCTATAGTAGATAAAGATAAATATATAAAAAGAGAACTTCTGGGAAGGAAAAATTATGAAATTCACATGTTAGAATATTGTAAACCAGGAACAAGTAGTAATAAAATCATCACCATCTTAGAAGAAGATAAATTAAAAGAACATAGCAGAGAAAAGGATATACTTTATCCATATAGGATTAATACAAGTAGCCATAAAGCCTAATTTTAGAATAGGAATTAATCTGCCTATATTATTAACCTTAAGAGATACCAGGTTAAAAAAATTTTAGTGATTCATTAATAGGAATATTAGAAAGTAACTGTCATGATGGACCAGTTTTTTTAATTGTTACCCAAATTATGCTATGAACCTAAAAAATGAATACACCTGGCAAGCTTTAAAACTGCAGGTAGCATCTGATGAGACCATTATAAATGAAAAATATGATCCATTCGAAATAATCTATAGGATATATATAAAATTACTAAAGTTGATTATGACTTTAGAGAATAAGACAATCATCAAAAGAAGAAACAATAATTATGCATGCAAACCTAAAAGATCTAATATACAAACACCTAGAAGATTAAGACATGAGAAATTAAGAGTCGTATGCCTGAAGAATGGATAATACTGATGGTATTGAAGAACCACAATACAAAATCCTAGGATAAGAGAAATCATAAGAGAAGGACCTGATATTAGAATCAGGATGAATAGATCCCAATCATTAAGAGTTCCTGATAATGTTGAAACTATTAGCCATAGAAATTCTATAGATAATTCGTCCATAGGAAATATCGATGATTGTAGGAATGATAATAGACCACATATAGCCACTGCTGTATATAAATCACCTTCAGAATTTGATCCAAGAGAATCACAAGTTATGTCGGTAATTATAAAGAAGAACCATTTGAGATTGATAAAGAATGGATAAGACAAGATTTTAATGCTGATTTAGGAAGAATAGAAACATGGAAAAGGTTGTTAGGTAGAAAAACCCATAGAAAAACCTATATAAATTACAAAGTTTAGATAATATTAGCTTAAAATCTAAAGTAGAAACAGAAGTTGAAGAACTAAAGAAAACTTAGAAGTATTAGTCTAGAAAATTAACAATTAATACATTACAAAAGGAAGAAGAATTAGAATTAAATAATATCCTATAAAAGAGATTATCCTAAAACTAGAAATTTATTCTAGACCATCACTAGTAGATATAGGCCTAGAAGAGCGAACACAATTAGTACAAAATAGCTTTTCAGGATCAGACTTAGTAGAATGGAATATAGATGGATTAAGTGAACAAGCCATTTAGATCAAATGTGTAATATGACTATGGCTGCCACTGCCTATAAGATGAGAAAAGCTTCTGATAAAGAGGCAGCAATTATGATAACCCAAGGTTTACAGGACAATTAAAAGGTTGGTGGGATAATTTTCTCAGCCTCCAAGAAAAAGAATTAATTATTAATAGTATTAAACAAGAGGATCAGTCATCAGACGCTACATCCACATTATATACACCATTATTAAAAATTTGTAGGAGATCCCAGTATTTTTAAAGATAGGATACATACTCAATAATGAATTTAATGTCCAACCATGTCTGATTATAGATGGTATAAAGATGTTTTTATGTCAAAAGTTATGATAAGAGATGATGCAAATGCACCTTTCTGGAAAAAAGATTCGTAGCAGCCTTACCAAAATTATTCTCTGAAAAAGTATTACAAAAACTACAAACACAGTTTGGGACCCAGATTCCCTATAATTCATTAACTTTTGGACAATTGCATAATAATAGTACAAACAGGTATAGAAGTATGCACAGATACCAAGATACAGAAAATAAAACAAGAAAGTATCACGGGTAAAAGAGAGCTTGGCACTTTTTGTTATCAATATGGAATAACTCCTGAAAAAGCACCTAGTGGACAACATAAAGTTAAAAAGAGAAAATTTTATAAAAAACCTAAATATAATATAGACAAACCCCTTTATTATGAACAGAAATATCATAAAAAATTCCATAAAACCCCTAAAGGAAAACCTAAATTTTCTAATAAGAAAAACCAGTAACATGTTGGAAATGTAAAAAACAAGGACATTATGCTAATAAATGTACAACAGAACAAAAAATAAATAAAATAGAAAATAAAGAAATTAAACATGCTTTAACAGCCATACTAATCAATTCAGAATCAGAAGAAGAATCAAGTTATGAGGATTCTTCTGAAACTGAGGACTATTTTATACAACAACTAGACTTTATGTCAGAAAAAGAGAGTTCGGAAGGAAATAGTGGAAAAGAGGAACAGGATAATAATAATTGCTTAGGAATAGGATATGTAACTGTAGAAACTGTGAAAAAACTGTAAATGTTTTAACTAAAGAACAAACTTCTACACTAGTCAAAATTATTGACAAGTTAGAAGATACACCATTAAGGGATGAGTTTATAAGACAATTAGCTGAATTAGTTAAAAACAAGAAGAAAGGCAAGAAATAAGACCAATAGAAATAAAAGAAATTTATAATCGTTTTAAAAATCCACAAGAAGAAGTTTCCCTTAATTCTCTCAAGAGAAGATAAAAAGTTAAAAGAGAAGTTTCAGAATTAAAACAACAAAACATTAATATGGACTAGATTACTAAAAATAGAAGGAGAAAACATAATAAAATCCAAGAACAATCTTTGCAAAATAATGAAGGGACTAGTAATATAACAATCCCTGAGAATTATATTAACCTAGGTACAGAAAATTATATAAATATTAACATTATTAGTAAGTCAAAAATGGTTCACTACGATAACTTTAATAGTAGGAGAAGAAAATTTGATTTAATAGCTATGGTAGATTCAGGTTAATACCCACAAAATATTATGAGAAAACTACAGAAAGAGTCTTAATGGCAGAAAATGGCAAAATGACTATAGACTATAAGTTATCTAAAGCAAAAATTTGTAAAAATAGGGTATGCTTTGCCACTACATTCTTTTTAGCAAGAAATATATCTCATCAAGTTATATTAGGAATCCTTTTACTTTATTATTATATCCCTTAATGTCGACATCGACGGAATAACTTGTACAAGAATCCCTAATCATCCTGTCCATTTTGAATTTCTCACAAGGCCAAAACAGCATGAACTCAATATGTTACAGTACCTATCTACAAGGTTAGTATAATGGAAACAGAAGTAAAACAAATAATTGTTTGAGTCTAGAGAAAATTTTACACACTTACCGCGTCAAGTCAATATCATAGAAAGAAAGACAAGACAAATTAATTACTTAAACCAAGAAGTTATACATAAAAGAATAGAAGAGCAATTACAAACTCCAGAAATACAAGATAAAATAAAAGCAATTGAAGAAAAAATTAAAAAAGAATTATGTAGTTTAAATCCCACAGCTTTCCAACATAGAAAATTACATGAAATATCTTTACCATATGAAGATGGGTTTAATGAAAAAGATATACCAACAAAGGCAAAACCAATACATGAATAAAGAGTATCTAGAATATTGTAAAAAAGAAATACAAAAATATCTAGATAAGGGATTAATAAGGCCTTCAAAATCACCCTGGAGCTGTACAGGCTTCTATGTGATGAAAGCATCTGAAATAGAAGAGGTGCTCCAAGGTTAGTTATCAATTATAAACCTCTAAATAAGGTATTAAAATGGATTAGGTATCCTTTGCCAAATAAAAGTGATTTAATTAAAAGATTAAACAAAGCAAATTCTTTTCAAAATTTGATCTAAAATCAGGATATTATCAAATTGCAGTAAAAGAGGAAGATAGATATAAAACAGCCTTTAGTACCTTTTGGACATTATGAATGGAATGTAATGCCTCAAGGATTAAAAATGCTCCAAGCGAATTTCAAGAAAATGAATAATATTTTTACCCACATATAGAATTTACTATAGTAATCTTGATGACGTATTAGTATATTCAAAAGGAATAAAGTAGCACATATATCATCTAGAAAAATTTATGGATATTATAAAAGAGCAGGGATTAGTTTTATCAGAAAAGAAAATGAAAATTTTACAACTAAAGTAAGGTTCTTAGGATATGAAATTTATCAAGGAACCATAGTACCTATTAAAAGAGCTATTGAATTTGCAGATAAGTTTCCAAATGAAATAATTGACAAAAAACAATTACAAGATTTTTAGGATGTTTAAATTATGTAGCAGAATTCTTACTGGTATAAGAGTTACTTGCGAACCTCTTTATAAGAGGTTAAGGAAAAACCACCTCCATGGACAAAAGAAATGACTCTATAATAAAAAATAAAAAATGCAGTAAAAGAAATACCTTGCATAAGTATACTAGACCCTCAGCCAAACTAATTGTAGAAACAGATGCATCAGAATTAGGATATAGAGGAATTCTTAAACAAATACCTCCTAACAGCTCAAAAGAACAAATAGTAAAATATCATTCAGGAATCTGGAACCAAGCTCAAAAGAATTATCCAACAGTTAAAAAAGAAATTCTTGCCATAGTATTATGCGTTTCAAAATTTCAAGAAGATTTATTAAAAAAACCTTCTAATAAGATGATTGTAAAGCAGCACCAAATGTTTTAGAAAATGATGTCAAAAATTGGTTTCAAAACAAATATTTGCAAGATGGCAAGCTATTTTATCATGTTTCGATTTTACTATTGAACATATAAAAGGAGAACTAAATTCACTCCCTGACTTTCTTACTAGAGAATTTTTGCAGGGAAAAAATGGAGCAAAAACAGCCTCCAGTGAAGATTATGGTCAACCTTTTGACCAAGAAAAAGAAACAAAATTACCTATTATCCCTGTAACAACAAACCATTATCATTAAGACCTATGACAATGTCACAGGTTGTAAAAGCATCATCATCATCATTACCTTCTAAGAGCTCTTCAATTACTACTAATAATAAATTCACATTATTACAACCATCAGATCTCTACAACACTCAACCTTGAAAGAACAGTTTCCTTACTATGAAAAGCCCAATCCTATTAAAATATTACCATTGAAAAAGAATGGTTCAAAAAAGACAGAAAAACCCTATACAAGACTATTTTCCCAAACACTTTCCATTACATTCCTATTAACCCACAAAAAACCAGAAATCTATGAATTCATATTAGTAGACACTGGATCTATTGAATTAACACATTAGAGACTCCAATACCAAACAACCTATTTATTCAAAAATAAAATCATGAAAAATTATCTCTACAAGAATGGGAATTACCCCATATCATTCTAAAACTTCTCTTTGAAGTTTGAACCTCAAAGCTATACCTATTATGATTACCAAGAAGCATGGAACCATATTTATTTCTATCACCAAGTCCCCATTCTTGGTTCATATGGTTCAGGAAGGGGATATCATTACAATTTCCCAAATGGTTCCAATCATGGTTCCAGAATTTGGACCAATAGAAGCCTTCTTCCCGAAAGAAGCCAGCATGGCGTATGAATACTTCAAAAGCAAGTCATCATTTTTACAAGAGTACAAATTCATTTCATTTATAGCAGCTATGGGAATAAGCTGGATTATGACTTGGGAATATGATTCAGCAGCATATGAAGAATGTGCAAGCATACAATATTTAGTAAGAATAATAAAAATTAAGTGGTGGAACAAATATGATAAATCTGCTAAGTAAAAGAGCTATTGATCAATGGTTAACCACATCACAAAAGCGTCCGGCAATAACAGCTTCAAGCACCAACAATGAGCAAATAGCATATAAAAGGAGACCCAATTCTTAGCACAAAGAGACAAATTATGGCAGCTTTAGCTGCAGCAACTTCAGAAAAGATATTCAAAACTCTTTACAAGCAATACAGACCGTGCCTCTTGGAGAAGATGAAGAGGTCCAGTCCAGTCCAGCTCATTACTATCAAGACTCACAAGACCCATTTGAGATGTAACAAAGTACTGTACATGTAATCAATGTAAAAAGCCCAATCATGTAAAAAAAAAAAGTAAAAAGTAAAAAAGTAAAAAGTAAAAAAGTAAAAGCAAACAGTGAATGTCGGCAAACAGTAAATGTCGGCAAACAGTAAAAGCAAACAGTGAATGTCGGCAAACAGTAAAAGCAAACAGTACTGTCGGCAAACAGTACTCAAATAGTCATCATTTGGGGTCTATAAATACCAAAGGCCTCACTCATTCAAAGGCATCAAAAACTTGAAAGCTCAAGAAACCTCTCCTCTTATATCTTCTTACTTCATATTCTCTAAACATTGTAATCATTCAAGAATTGTATCAACTTTGCAAGCAATAATAGTACGAGTCTATTCCTGTAAGCTTTATTCATCCTCTAAATCTCTTTATTATTATATTCTGTTTCTTTAAATACAATGTTATTTCTGTATAAAAAGCTTAAATCTTTAAAGTTTCTTAGGAGAAATATGAAAATGAGAAGATTAGCCTTAGCACGAAGATACATAGAAGTAATAGCTGAATCTTCTGAATTAAGTGAAGAAATAGAAAAGTTAGATAAAAAAATAATCAAAATAAGAAGAATGTTAAAAAATAGTAACGTAGTAAGATCCATAAAAAGCTTAAAGAAAAACATTAAGAATAAAAGGATTCATCATGTTCGTAAATTGCATTATCTTCATAGACAAAATATGGTAATTTTACAACAGTAAAAGGATTCATCATGTTCGTAAATTGCATCACGACAGTACTGTTTGCTTTTACTGTTTGCCGACATTTACTGTTTGCCGACATTCACTGTTTGCTTTTACTTTTTTACTTTTTACTTTCTTTCTCTTTTTTTTTTTTTTTTTTTTTTTTTTTTTTTTTTACATGATTGGGCTTTTTACATTGATTACATGTACAGTACTTTGTTACATCTCAAATGGGTCTTGTGAGTCTTGATAGTAATGAGCTGGACTGGACTGGACCTCTTCATCTTCTCCAAGAGGCGGTCTGTATTATGCTTGTAAAGAGTTTTGAATATCTTCTTCTGAAGTTGCTGCAGCTAAAGCTGCCATAATTTGTCTCTTTTGTGCTAAGAATTGGGTCTCCTTTTTATATGCTATTTGCTCATTGTTGGTGCTTGAAGCTGTTATTGCCGGACGCTTTTGTGATGTGGTTAACCATTGATCAATAGCTCTTTTACTTAGCAGATTTATATCATATTTGTTCCACCACTTAATTTTTATTATTCTTACTAAATATTGTATGCTTGCACATTCTTCATATGCTACTGAATCATATTCCCAAGTCATAATCCAGCTTATTCCCATAGCTGCTATAAATGAAATGAATTTGTACTCTTGTAAAAATGATGACTTGCTTTTGAAGTATTCATACGCCATGCTGGCTTCTTTCGGGAAGAAGGCTTCTATTGGTCCAAAATTCTGGAACCATGATTGGAACCATTTGGGAAATTGTAATGATATCCCCTTCCTGAATCATATGAACCAAGAATGGGGACTTGGTGATAGAAATAAAATATGGTTCCATGCTTCTTGGTAATCATAATAGGTATAGCTTTGAGGTTCAAACTTCAAAGAGAAGTTTTTAGAATGATATGGGGGTAATTCCCATTCTTGTAGAGATAATATTTTCATGATTTTTATTTTGAATAAATAGGTTGTTTGGTATTGGAGTCTCTATAATGTGTTAATTCAATAGATCCAGTGTCTACTAATATGAATTCATAGAATTTCTGGGTTTTTTGTGGGTTAATAGGAATGTAATGGAAAGTGTTTGGGAAAATAGTCTTGTATAGGGTTTTTCTGTCTTTTTTGAACCATTCTTTTCAATGGTTAATATTTTAATAGGATTGGGCTTTTCATAGTAAGGAAACTGTTCTTTCAAAGGTTGAGTGTTGTAGAGATCTGATGGTTGTAATAATGTGAATTTATTATTAGTAGTAATTGAAGAGCTCTTAGAAGGTAATGATGATGATGATGATGCTTTTACAACCTGTGACATTGTCATAGGTCTTAATGATAATGGTTTTGTTGTTACAGGGATAATAGGTAATTTTGTTTCTTTTTCTTGGTCAAAAGGTTGACCATAATCTTCACTGGAGGCTGGTTTTGCTCCATTTTTTCCCTGCAAAATTCTCTAGTAAGAAAGTCAGGGAGTGAATTTAGTTCTCCTTTTATATGTTCAATAGTAAAATCGAAACATGATAAAATAGCTTGCCATCTTGCAAATATTTGTTTTGAAACCAAATTTTTGACATCATTTTCTAAAACATTTGGTGCTGCTTTACAATCAGTTCTTATTAAGAAGGTTTTATTAAATAAATCTTCTTGAAATTTTGAAACGCATAATACTATGGCAAGAATTTCTTTTTTAACTGTTGGATAATTCTTTTGAGCTTGGTTCCAGATTCCTGAATGATATTTTACTATTTGTTCTTTTGAGCTGTTAGGAGGTATTTGTTTAAGAATCCTCCATATCCTAATTCTGATGCATCTGTTTCTACAATTAGTTTGGCTGAGGGGTCTAGTATACTTATGCAAGGTATTTCTTTTACTGCATTTTTTATTTTTTTATTATAGAAGTCATTTCTTTTGTCCATGGAGGTGGGTTTTCCTTAACCTCTTATAAGAGGTTCACAAGTAACTCTTATACCAGGTAAGAATTCTGCTACATAATTTAAACATCCTAAAATCTTTGTAATTGTTTTGTCAATTATTTCATTTGGAAACTTATCTGCAAATTCAATAGCTCTTTTAATAGGTACTATGGTTCCTTGATAAATTTCATATCCTAAGAACCTTACTTTAGTTGTAAAAATTTTCATTTTCTTTTCTGATAAACTAATCCCTGCTCTTTTATAATATCCATAAATTTTCTAGATGATATATGTGCTGCTTTATTCCTTTGAGTATACTAATACGTCATCAGATATACTATAGTAAATTCTATATGTGGGTAAAAAATATTATTCATTATTTCTTGAAATTCGCTTGGAGCATTTTTTAATCCTTGAGGCATTACATTCCATTCATAATGTCCAAAAGGTACTATAAAGGCTGTTTTATATCTATCTTCCTCTTTTACTGCAATTTGATAATATCCTGATTTTAGATCAAATTTTGAAAAGATATTTGCTTTGTTTAATCTTTTAATTAAATCACTTTTATTTGGCAAAGGATACCTAATCCATTTTAATACCTTATTTAGAGGTTTATAATTGATAACTAACCTTGGAGCACCTCTTTCTATTTCAGATGCTTTCATCACATAGAAGCCTGTACAGCTCCAGGGTGATTTTGAAGGCCTTATTAATCCCTAATCTAGATATTCTTGTATTTCTTTTTTACAATATTCTAGATACTCTTTATTCATATGTATTGGTTTTGCCTTTGTTGGTATATCTTTTTCATTAAACCCATCTTCATATGGTAAGATTTCATGTAATTTTCTATGTTGGAAAGCTGTGGGATTTAAACTACATAATTCTTTTTTAATTTTTCTTCAATTGCTTTATTTTATCTTGTATTTCTGGAGTTTGTAATTGCTCTTCTATTCTTTTATGTATAACTTCTTGGTTTAAGTAATTAATTTGTCTTGTCTTTCTTTCTATGATATTGACTTGACGCGGTAAGTGGTGTAAAATTTTCTCTAGACTCAAACAATTAATTTGTTTTACTTCTGTTTCCATTATACTAACCTGTGTAGATAGGTACTGTAACATATTGAGTTCATGCTGTTTTGGCCTTGTGAGAAATTCAAAATGGACAGGATGATTAGGGATTCTTGTACAAGTTATTCCGTCGATGTCGACATTAAAGGGATATAATAATAAAGTAAAAGGATTTCCTAATATAACTTGATGAGATATATTTCTTGCTAAAAGAATGTAGTGGCAAAGCATACCCTATTTTTACAAATTTTTGCTTTAGATAACTTATAGTCTATAGTCATTTTGTCATTTCTGCCATTAAGACTCTTTCTGTAGTTTCTCATAATATTTTGTGGGTATTATCCTTCTTGTATACAATTAACATCAGCTCCTGAATCTACCATAGCTATTAAATCAAATTTTCTTCTCCTACTATTAAAGTTATCGTAGTGAACCATTTTTGACTTACTAATAATGTTAATATATTTATATAATTTTCTGTACCTAGGTTAATATAATTCTCAGGGATTGTTATATTACTAGTCCCTTCATTATTTTGCAAAGATTGTTCTTGGATTTTTATTATGTTTTCTCCTTCTATTTTTAGTAATCTGTAGTCCATATTAATGTTTTGTTGTTTTAATTCTGAAACTTCTCTTTTTAACTTTTTTATTTCTTCTTTGAGAGAATTAAGGGAAACTTCTTCTTGTGGATTTTTAAAACGATTATAAATTTCTTTTATTTCTATTGGTCTTATTTCTTGCTTACTTTCTTCTTCTTTTTTAACTAATTCAGCTAATTGTCTTATAAACTCATCCCTTAATGGTGTATCTTCTAACTTGTCAATAATTTTGACTAGTGTAGAAGTTTGTTCTTTAGTTAAAACATTTACAGTTTTTTCACAGTTTCTACAGTTACATAATCCTATTCCTAAGCAATTATTATTATTATTATTATCCTGTTCCTCTTTTCCACTATTTCCTTCCGAACTCTCTTTTTCTGACATAAAGTCTAGTTGTTGTATAAAATAGTCCTCAGTTTCAGAAGAATCCTCATAACTTGATTCTTCTTCTGATTCTGAATTGATTAGTATGGCTGTTAAAGCATGTTTAATTTCTTTATTTTCTATTTTATTTATTTTTTGTTCTGTTGTACATTTATTAGCATAATGTCCTTGTTTTTTACATTTCCAACATGTTACTGGTTTTTTCTTATTAGAAAATTTAGGTTTTCCTTTAGGGGTTTTATGGAATTTTTTATGATATTTCTGTTCATAATAAAGGGGTTTGTCTATATTATATTTAGGTTTTTTATAAAATTTTCTCTTTTTAACTTTATGTTGTCCACTAGGTGCTTTTTCAGGAGTTATTCCATATTGATAACAAAAAGTGCCAAGCTCTCTTTTACCCGTGATACTTTCTTGTTTTATTTTCTGTTGTATCTTGGTATCTGTGCATACTTCTATACCTGTTTGTACTATTATATATGCAATTGTCCAAAAGTTAATGAATTATAGGGAATCTGGGTCCCAAACTGTGTTTGTAGTTTTTGTAATACTTTTTCAGAGAATAATTTTGGTAAGGCTGCTACGAATCTTTCTTTCTAGAAAGGTGCATTTGCATAATCTCTTATCATAACTTTTGACATAAAAACATCTTTATACCATCTATAATCAGACATGGTTGGACATCTTAAATTCATTAATTGAGTATGTATCCTATCTTTAAAATACTGGGATCTCCTACAAAATTTTTAATAATGGTGTATATTAATGTGGATGTAGCGTCTGATGACTGATCCTCTTGTTTAATACTATTAATATTAATTCTTTTTCTTGGAGGCTGAGAAAATTATCCCACCAACCTTTAATTGTCCTGTAAAACCTTGGGTTATCATAATTGCTGCCTCTTTATCAGAAGCTTTTCTCATCTTATAGGCAGTGGCAGCCATAGTCATATTACACATTTGATCTAAAATGGCTTGTTCACTTAATCCATCTATATTCCATTCTACTAAGTCTGATCCTGAAAAGCTATTTTGTACTAATTGTGTTCGCTCTTCTAGGCCTATATCTACTGGTGATGGTCTAGAATAATAATTTCTAGTTTTAGGATAATCTCTTTTATAGGATATTTTATTTAATTCTAATTCTTCTTCCTTTTGTAATGTATTAATTGTTAATTTTCCTAGACTAATACTTCTAAGTTTTTCTTTTAGTTCTTCAACTTCTGTTTCTACTTTAGATTTTAAGCTAATATTATCTAAACTTTGTAATTTATATATAGGTTTTTCTATCGGTTTTTCTACCCTAACAACCTTTTCCATGTTTTCCATTCTTCCTTTACTGATTTTTCATTATATCTAACATGGTATTAGTAAAGTTTAATTGCTGATGTAGTTTTTTAATATCTCTTTTCTCTATATTTCCATCTGTATTGCTATCTTTATAGGGTGTTGCTTCAACTTCTAGGTCCTTTCCAATTGGTATTTTAATAGTTTCTTTAGGAGGGTATTCAGATTCTATTACTGATCCTGAGCTTGTTTTCCAAACAACAGTTGGTTTTGTTAAAGGACATAATTTCTTATCGGGTTTGGAGTAATAATTTACGTACCAATCAAAGAAGAATAAGCTAATCCTATTTTCTTTCATAAAATCATAGAATAGTTCTCTTATTCTAATAACCTCTTTTTCTGAATGGTTGGTAAAATACCAATCTCTTAGTGATTTATTGTAATCAGCATTAAAATCTTGTCTTATCCATTCTTTATCAATCTCAAATGGTTCTTCCTTTATAATTACCGACATAACTTGTGATTCTCTTGGATCAAATTCTGAAGGTGATTTATATACAGCAGTGGCTATATGTGGTCTTCTATTGTCAATTCCTACAATATCATCGATATTTCCTATGGACGAATTATCTATAGAATTTCTATGGCTATAGTTTCAACATTATCAGGAACTTAATGATTGGGATCTATTCATCCTGATTCTAATATCAGGTCCTTCTCTTATGATTCTCTTATCCTAGTATTTTGTATTTGTGGTTCTTCAATACCATCAGGTATTATCCATTCTTCAGGCATACGACTCTTTAATTCTTCATGTCTTAATCTTCTAGGTGTTTGTATATTAGATCTTTTTAGGTTTGCATGCATAATTATTGTTTCTTCTTTTGATGATTGTCTTAATGCTCTAAAGTCATAATCAACTTTAGTAATTTTATAATATATCCTATAGATTATTTCGAATGGATCATATTTTTCATTTATAATGGTCTCATCAGATGTTACCTGCAGTTTTAAAGCTTGCCAGGTGTATTCATTTTTTAGGTTCATAGCATAATTTGGGTAACATTAAAAAAAACTGGTCCATCATGACAGTTACTTTCTAATATTCCTATTAATGAATCACTAAAATTTTTTAACCTGGTATCTCTTAAGGTTAATAATATAGGCAGATTAATTCCTATTCTAAAATTAGGCTTTATGGCTACTTGTATTAATCCTATATGGATAAAGTTATATCCTTTTCTGCTATGTTCTTTTAATTTATCTTCTTCTAAGATGGTGATGATTTTATTACTACTTGTTCCTGGTTTACAATATTCTAACATGTGGATTTCATAATTTTTTCCTTCCCAGAAGTTTCTCTTTTTATATATTTTATCTTTATCTACTATAGGTATACTCCAATTATGAAAACTTTCTTCTAGTTTAGCTATTTCTAACTCATTCTTAGTTCCAGAGGTAGATGCTTCATCATTGTCTGTTTTTATCAGATACCTATATATATATATATATATATATATACTTGCCTGGGTAGATGTAGTGGCATTGATCCACTTGCTCTGGGTTTGGTTTGAGTCTCCCGGAGTAGATGCAGTGGTTTGTCCCCACTTACTCCTGGTTGAGAATGATATGTGATTATAAAACTTTATCTGATTTCCGAATTTTCCTAGGTAGATGCATTGGGTCAGCTCTACTTGCTCCAGGTTGAGATTTGAGTTTCTATTGACCCTCCATCGCAATATGTGGCCAGAAACTTAGACCTTTCTGGATGGTGCCCCCAATGCATTTGATATATGATTATGAATTTTGAGCTTAGGGATGCGTGCACGAAGGGACTGTCCAATGGTTAGATACCAGTACATATCGGGTTGGCTATATAACTGACAGATGAGTTCATTAGCCATGCAGGCATGCATCATTTGCATTTGCGTGTATAGATTGGGTGTGAACCTTGTTTTTGGTTTGCCTAATTGAGTAATTGCATCTATTTGCTATTTGATCTAATTGCTCTATCTGTACTCTCTAGTTGTGTATGCTTTGCATTGTTTTGTGTGTGTGTTTGACAATTGAGAGATCCCTCATGCTGGCAGTGGTAACGTGGTGCGGAATTTAAAGTCTGCAAATTAACCAGCAAGTGCACCAGGTTGTACCAAGTAATACCTCAAGTGAGTGAGGGTCGATCCCACGAGAATTGATGGACTAAGCAATAATGATTGAGTGATTTACCTAGTTAGACAAATAGAAAAGAGTGTTTTAGTGTTGTAAAGCATAAATAGTAATTCAAAGAAATAAAAGCAAACAGTAAATTGATGTGAAGAATATATGCGAAAACAGTTAAGGTTTCAGAGATATTTATTTTCCGAATTAACTTTTTTTACTAACTATTTTAATCATGTAAGATTTAATTCATGGCAAACTATATGTGACTAAGCCCTAAATCCTTAGACCTTTTTAGTCTCCTCTAACCTTCACCAACTGCCAATTCCTTGGTCACTTGATTCCGATTAGAGGGTTAAGTTCAAAACTTGTTTATGTGCCACAAAAATCCTAATTATCCAAATATAAGAGGATTATATGTCACGTATTCCATTAAGTCCAGATAATTAGAAATTTAGGAGAAATTATTTTCAAGCTGTTGTTCAAGTAAATTGCTTTTCCAAGGTTTACAAGAACTCAAATAGAATAAGGGTCATACTTCTGTTCCACCCAGATTCATAAGATGAAGAACGAAAACAAATTATTGAAATTGAAATCAAAACAGTAATTAAAATAGAAGTGTAATAGTATCAATCCATACAATAAACAGAGCTCCTAACCTTAACATTGGAGGTTTAGTTGCTCATGGCTCAGAGAGAAAACAAGGATTCTGAAAAATTGTAAAGTGCGAAATGAGGTGCGTAAAAGAGAAGGGTTGAATCTTTTCCCTTTTATATCTAATCCTAATCAATGTAAAATATATTTTCTAAATCTAAATAATATCTTTTGTTATTTGTAATTAAAATAAAAGTTTTAATCAAGAATTAAATAAAATATTCGTGCAATCCTCTGATGAAAACATCGGGACCATTGTTCCCCATTGAACTGGCGCCTAACTTCAAGAAATTGAAGTTAGACTTAGCCTTAGCAGCATGCTTTGGAGTGCAAGTTCTTCTTTCGGCGCCTAACTTGGGATTCTCCAAGTTAGGCGCCAATATGGACGTATAGGTTGGAGAAGAAGTATATACTATTATATATCGTTGGAAAGCTCTGGTAGTTAGCTTTCCAATTCCACTAGAGTCACGTCAATTGGACCTTTGTAGCTCAAGTTATTCCCATTGTAGTGCAAGGAAGTCAGGGTTAACAACATCATTCACTTTCTTCTCTTCTTCTATAATACTTCGTCAAATCCATCCGAATGCTACTTGAAATAAACAGAATTGCACACAATTTAAAGTAGCATTCATAGTGGCTAAAAAGTATTTAAATCTTGATTAAATTTACAAATTCGAATGTAAATTTACTAGGAAAAGATAGGAAAGATGCTCACTCATCATGACACTGAGGATTATTTCTGATATGTGGTGATGGAGGTTGAGGTAGGATGGACTAGGCGCTATCTTATTATTCTAATTTATGTATTGGTTGGATATAAGCGAGCGATGTAAGTTGGGTAGGAAGCCCTTAGGCACGTCGTTGGTCTTTTCATTTCTTTAAACTATCGACTTGATTGATTTGTAAACTAAAGAAGTTTTTTTACGACTTTTTAAGTTTTTCCACAAACCTTTTTCAAAAGGTTATTTAAAGAATGAACTATTTTTATAATGAAATTATTTCTATTTGCAAGTATCTCTTTATTTTGATGGTATTTCCTTCCTTATTGAGAATCTGCGAGGATGATGTTCTCACCCCTTACATAATTTCTTTTTCAGTGACAGGTTCAGGAAGTTTTGGCGTGAAGCCGTGACCGATCTACAAGCTATATATATATATATATATATATATATATATATATATATATATATATATATATGTTGTATTTTCTGCTTGTTGGTTCAGTTGAGATTTTACCCCTCGTCATTTGTTATCTTGGGTTTTTAGAGGGGTAGGACTTGTATTTGAGAGTTTTGAATAAGTCTATGTATTTATTATTATGTGGATATAATTGTGTGATTATGTGAATTAAAATAAAGACCTTTGGATTTTGTAACTAAGAATTCAGTTTATATTCGTGAAGGCTCAAAATTAAATAATTATAATATGAAATTAAAGGAATAGAGGTAGGTAATGCCTGGACTTTTAGTGCGATCATGAGGTGCTGAAAGTTAGGGTGTTACATTATGGTATCAAAGCAGTTTATCCTGATTAGAGTATTGGGAATGGACTAACTATGCTTCATTGCATACTTTGAGTGTCTGTCATGTTATAGGTCTTATCCTGATAACAAAAATTAGAGTTTTATGTACATGACTGTCTATTGGTTAACGCTGTTAATTCACTATTGCATATCTGCTGATGTTAGGTCTGGCCAGTTTAATGTTGACGGTTTATGTGTATGGGAAGTTAATGAGTTATCATAGATAAAATAGAATTAATAAGTGATGCAGTTCACGGGTTTGGGAATGTTAGGAGTTAATTCTTGAGGTTACTCTATTATGTGTCTTGAAAATTTGTTGATGCCTTGTGACTTGTTCTTTCATAGTTTGCCTTGAAGTTTCTGTTTGAAATTTCTTTCTTGCAAAGTAAACTGATTATTCTCTAACCATGTTCCATGTGCATATGCATACTCGTTTGATGTTGACTGCATATGTTTGTGTTGTTTAAACTCTTCTTCTTGTTTCGTGTACTCTTTGATGTAATTTTGAACTTGTTTGATGCATCAAAAAGGTTTTTAAAATCTTTAAGAAATTGCTATTGATTGGGTTGCCTTTCATTATGAGTTTCGTATTTCTTCGGATCAGCTGAGAATTTGTTCGATTTGTCATATCTTGTGAATTATGTTCGAACTCCTTGATTTAAGTTTCTTTCTCGAAATGTGAGTGGATTTCCTTCCTTGCATCTCTCAATCTTCTTGAATATCCTTACGAGGTTACGATTTCAAGAATACACTCGAAATTTTGGTTTTACACTTTTTTAAAGAGGTTTTGGATTATCTTTGAAGAAATTTCCTATCAATATTTTTTGAAGATGTTCTAATTTAGTGTTTGGATTATGTTTTATGTTTGATTGATTATGTTCTAAACTTGTAGATATTTAATTATATATTTTGGATAGTATTTATTTTATTTTAGACAGTGTTGGTTTTATTATTTTGTTTCAAAAAACTTGGTTTATGATTATCTTTATTACATATTTATAATTACAAAGACTGATAGCTATCAGTAGCTAAGAAAATTGAGGGGGGTTGAATTTTAGCCACTGATGCGTGTGCATCATGTTGTGTTTTCTATGCTTTTTCATATAAAAAATCAATTCATAATGTTTAATTATGGGAGTGTTTTGATGATTAAATTGAATATTACTTTGATTGCTTGAGTTAATGAATTTTGTAGGAAATGATAGAAAAAGAAGCAATAAAAGCACTAATAGGAGAAGCACACTCCCAATATGGCAAAAGAGTTGGAAACAAGCTCAAAGAGGAGCAAAGAGGATTTATAACCTTGACCTATTCACACTCCAACAAGAATAACTCGAGCTACAAAATTTCAAATGAGGTGATCTCAGTGCCATTGAAAAGTAGACTTCCAAAGCTTTCCAACCATATATAACACTTTATATTGGATACTGGATTTGAGGGTGAAAATCACTATTCTTTCAGCACTACGTACTCGGCATGTGGCTAGGCATGCCTGGGCGTGGCACGCTGGGCCAAATTTCCTGCAAGCACACCAGACTAACCTCTTCACCTTCAAAAGATCATAACTTGAGCTAAGTGGGTCCAAATAACGCGCTTCCAACGGTGTTAGAAAGCTGAGATCCAGGGCTTTCCAAAGATATATAATAGTGTATATTGGACATTCATTTTGGGAACGCAACAAATCAATATTTCAACATGTAAGGCTTCCCAAGTGATGAGCGGATATTTTATACGCTTTTTGGGAGTAATTTCATGTAGATTTTAGCATGTTTTAATTAGTTTTTAGTTAAATATTATTAGTTTTTAGGCAAAAATCATATTTCTGGACTTTACTATGAGTGTGTGTGTTTTTTTATGATTTCAGGTATTTTCTGGCTGAAATTGAGGGAGCTGAGCAAAAATCTGACTTAGGCTGAAAAAGGACTGCTGATGCTGTTGGATCCTGACCTCCCTGCACTCGAAATGGATTTTCTGGAGCTAGGGAGTTCAATTGGCGCGCTCTTAACGGCGTTGGAAAGTAGACATCCAGGGCTTTCCAGCAATATATAATAGTCCATACTTTGCGCGAAGATAGACGACGTAACTTGGCGTTGAACGCCAAGTACATGCTGCTGTCTGGAGTTAAACGCCAGAAACACGTCATGATCCGGAGTTGAACCCCCAAAACACGTCATAACTTGGAGTTCAACTCCAAGAAAAGCCTCTACTCGTGGATAGCTTTAGTCTCAGCCCCAGCACACACCAAGTGGGCCCCAGAAGTAGATTTCTGCACCAATTATCTCAGTTTACTCATATTCTGTAAACCTAGGCTACTAGTTTACTATTTAAACAACTTTTAGAGAATTATTTTGTACCTCATGACATTTTCAGATCTGAATTACATACTTTTTGACGGCATGAGTCTCTGAACTCCATTGTTGGGGGTGAGGAGCTCTGCAGCGTCTCCATGAATTAATACAATTCCTTTGTTTTCCATTCAAACACGCTTGTTCTTATCTAAGATGTTCATTCGCGCTTAATTATGGAGAAGGTGATGATCCGTGACACTCATCACCTTCCTCAATCCATGAACGTGTGCCTGACAACCACCTCCGTTTTACATCAGATTGAATGAGTATCTCTTAGATTCCTTAATCAGAATCTTCGTGGTATAAGCCGGATTGATGGCGGCATTCATGAGAATCCGGAAAGTCTAAACCTTGTCTGTGGTATTCCGAGTAGGATTCTGGGATTGAATGACTGTGACGAGCTTCAAACTCCAAAAGGCTGGGCGTTAGTGACAGACGCAAAAGAATCAATGGATTCTATTCCAACCTGATTGAGAACCGACAGATGATTAGCCGTGCTGTGACAGAGCATAGGAACGTTTTCACTGAGAGGATGGGAAGTAGCCATTGACAACGGTGACACCCTACATAGAGCTTGCCATGGAAGGGACCTTGCGTGTGGGAAGAGGATTTCAAGGAAAAGTAGAAATTCAAAGGACAAAGCATCTCCAAAACTCCAACATATTTCTCATTACTGCACAACAAGTAACGCTTTTAGTCTCTTTTATTTTTCCAATCTAATAATTCCAACTGATAATTTTAATTAATATCCTGACTAAGAATAATAAAATAAACATCGCTTGCTTCAAACCAATAATCTCCGTGGGATCGACCCTTACTCACGTAAGGTATTACTTGGACGACCCAGTGCACTTGCTGGTTAGTTGTGCGAATTGCCAAAGAGTTAGATTGCAAATTCGTGCACCACCAAGCTTTCAAAAGTCCAAAGTGCCACTTCAATGACACTCCACATTAGGCCACTTCCAAATACTCCAATTCCTTTATTTATTCTTCAATGTTTTAAGCCTCCATGAAGAGAATTGAAATTTCACAAGCCCAAGTCAAGCCACAATTAGCAATCAATCAAGGCCACAAGAATCATATAGAAGTAATTAGGAAATTTGCATTTGATTGTAATTTCTTTTGAATTTGTAATGTAGGTAGCTTATAAATAGAACCTTAGATTCATCATTTTAGACACACCACAGAGGGGTGGAGGTGACTCCACTCCCCTTTCACTCATTCTCTTCTCTTCTTCCATTTCTTTCATACACACTTTCGTAAATATTTAGTTATGAGTTTCTAATTTCCAACATTGGAAAAGAGAGCCCTATTGTTTTTTAATGGATTAATTTGTTTTTATTCTTCTTCTTCTCTTCATCTCTCTTTGATTTACTTGAAGGATTTTCCTTCTATAAGAACCGAAATTTTAACGTATAACTGCTTTAATAAAATAATAATTTAATTTCCCGAAATAGGTTTAAAAATATAGAAATGATATTTTGAAAATAAAAAGGTAAAATTTGATCTCAGTGAATTTTTCTAAGTTGGAAAATGTATATTTTGCGAAATATTTCTATAAAAATGCATACCGGTGCTTAGGCCGGCAATACCAGCTTTACTCTGTCTGGTACTGGGTATTTTGAGAAAAATAAGATTATTGTTTTGAAAGGAGGAAAATAATTTAAGATCGAAAATCGGGCAGTAATTTTAAAAGTTTTAGCCCAAAGTGGACCAAATGAGCTTAAAATGCTAACCGGTTGGACCGGACCCAAACCGGGTCCAAGGCCCAATATATATATATGTTTAAGGAGATTTCAGCTCATTTTTGCCCTAAAACAAAGAAAGGGGCACAACTTGAGAGAGAAGAGAGCAAAAGGATTTGGCCACTATTCACATCCACCTTCCGATGACCATAACTTCAGCTACGAAGCTTAGATTGACGAGCCGTTTGCGACCACGCGAAGCTCTTGCCGAGCTCTTCGTTTCTATCTAAACAAAGTGGTAACATTTTTGAAATCTATGCTCCAATTTTCATTCCAAATAGTTCTGCATTTTTAGTTCTAGTTCTTGAGTAGATTTTATGGTTTTGTTTGTTTAGGGGTGATCAAGCATTGGAATATTGTTGGGTTTTGTTCTAATCTCATTGGGTAAAGTAAGGTCTCACTAAACCCTTGTGTTTTGTTATTTTTGTAAATCCTAGGTTTGATGTTTGTATGTTATGTGATGTTAGATTGAGTTTTGGTATTTGTTGGAGTTGGTTTGAGGCTTTAGATCGAGCTTGGTGGCTTCATTTTGGTATTTGGTGCATTTTGAGAATCAGCCAAGGTATGGTTTCGGTTTTTTCTATGTAATATATAATGTTTCTGGACACTTAGGCTAGTTGACCCTAGGATAAGATTGAATGAAGGTTGTGTATGATTAATTATATGTGAATTTATGTTTGATGATAAGAAGTATGATATGGAGTGTTGGAATGTGTGATATATGAATTATGATGATAATATGATGAGTATTGGTGTTATTTATGTTGATGGTGTTGATCATGGAGATTGAGACTGAATAATGATAATTATGAGGATTTATAATTGGAGGTGATGGATGATGTTTATGATGAGTAAATTGTACAAATTGTTGATGATTGAGATCTTAAGTGGGAAATTATGGATTTGTTTTGATTTATCGTGGAAAAGTTGAGTGAATTAGGTGTGGAAGTGATGGAAGTACAATAGAATGGTAAGGTGTAGTGTGTGGTAGTGTTTTATGATGTTTGGTATGTTTTGGTTATGGAATTTTGGAATTTGAGAACTTTAATATTTTTGTGTAAAACTTGATTATTGGTGAACTTTGACAGATCATAACTTGAGCCTCTGTTTTCAAAATTAGTGGAAATTTGTCTTAAATTAAAGTTCATTCAAAGATCTTTAAATTGATATAAAGTTTGATGAAAATGAATTTTTTTAGAGAAAGTTATGAATGTTTAAAGTTTGGGGTTTAAAACTGATTTCTGCAATTTTGCAAAATTTTCTAAGCATGGGAGTGCATGCGTACACATACCCCCCATACACATACATGCCATTCTGTTTGGCACCTATGCTTCACAAAATGGGCCAATATGTATGTATGCGTACGCATACATAATGCATGCGTATGCATACACCCTATTTTGCTGAAAAATGATTTTTCTTCGTTTTTAAAGGTTCTCTAACTTTCTAAACTTTCTCCAAATGTTGTTTAAGAGTACTGTCTAGTTATTACGTACTAATATTACTAAAGATGAGTTAGTGACTTATTTTAGTGATTTTTTTTGTATGAGTTTAGAAGACGGAGACTTAGATTTCTGAAGTTGTGGGTGAACTAGTGAAGTACTTTGTTGGCAATAGCGTTAAAACTTGTGAGTGGATGATAACTTGTGAAATTAAGAATTGATGATGGTTATGATGAGCTTGAGGGATATTGAAGGAGAGTGTGCCAGGCACTATATCTTTGGAATGTTTAGAATTGATAATTGAAAGTGGATTGAGATGAGAAATCATGATTGGTGATAATTTGAGGTTGATGAACTTGTTAGATGTAGAAAGTGTGCCAGACATTATATCCTTGGAATGATAGTGTGCCAAGCACTATATCCTTGGAACGATTTATGATATACCATATATGGTTGTTGTTTCCTTCTCTGCCCAAGAGTGTACTAGGCACTATATCCTTAGAGCATGCAAGTGTGCCAGGCACTATATCCTCGGAACGATACAAAAGCGTGCCAGGCGTTATATCCTCGGACGTGGCAGAAAGGCAACATCCGAAAGGGTGTGTCGGGTTGGTATTTATGGACCGACAAGTGATATCACGAGCCAATAGGAAAGGCATTCATCATGTGCATCTTCTATGTGTTTTGTTTGCTTTGCCTAATTGCATCTCTTGCCTAAATAAATAACCTGCTTATTTGCTAGTTGTTTTACTTGCTGTACATGTATATTACTTGTGTTTTACTTGCTTGTATTATTTGTGATTGTCTGGTATTGAGGAGGTTAAGTAGGGGGCGGCGATGGGATCGCGTGGAAGGTAGGTTGGTGACGGCTGTGGGATACAGCGGTGTGATTTGATATTAGTTAGAAATTCCCTAAGTTTAGATAACCCTGTTTATGATTTTTGGTTTATGGTTTAAGTTATTTATTTTTGTCAAGCTTGAAAATCAGTATTGATGTGAAGTTCTAGGATTGCCTTCGGCGTCCCAGAACCTTACATCTTACACATTGGGCACTGTTACCATACTGAGAACCTCTGGTTCTCATAGCATATGTTGTTGATGTTTTTCAGATGCAGATCTTGACCCACGTCAGTGAGTTGCGAGATGGTAACAGAGTAGAGGATCTTATGCTCTCTTTTGGTATTTTTGATTATTTTGTTGTAGTACTCTCTCTCACCTTTCTGTTTTATACTTTATGGCCTTTGAGGCTTGATTTGAGAGATAAGTTGTATAAGCTGTTTTAAACTTCAAATCTATGTTGTATTCAGTTTGACTAGCTGGACTAAACTCCGCAGGCTGTGACTAGTCCTCTTTTGTATATTATACTTATATATATCTTTTTTACTTTAATTTTTACCTTGTGTATCCTGGAGCAATATACAAGGTTTTATATATTATGTCTTGTTCTATTTGTACCTTTGCATTTAGTTTTCATGTGTGAACGCTTCGCGTTTTGTAATTATGCTTTACGCAAATTGAGCTTTTATATATATATATATTATATGAGCCTTAGCACTGTCGCGATACTTTGTTATCCTTCGCTTTACGACGCGAGGTAAGGCTTAGGGTAATGGGGTGTTACATTTATGGTATCAGAGCGGTTCGTCTTCGTGAGGTTGAGGGATGGACCGATTGTGCTTCGTTGCTCACTTTGGGTCATTTTTCTTTCATGCTATTCAGGTTATCTTCTTGATATGCATAGCATGCTTGTTTGTGAGTGCCGTTGGTGATAATTGAAGCACTAGGCTTGAGATATTGAGACTAATCACCTCGATATCGATTGTTTGGTATGGAAAGAAAATCCAAATGGCAACTCACGAACAAGGTCAATCATGTTAACGGAAAGATAGTGAGGATGACTAACCTAGCCAATGCGTGACAAGCTCGACGTGTTCCAGAAACAGTTTGTGGAGTTTGCGGCAAATCAGTTGATGGGTGAGACGCAGCATTGGTAGCAGGGGAAGTGCTGACTGACCCAGCTATGGAAGGAGGGTGTATCGTCAGAAGGACCGACAGATGCTTTTGCGATTTTTAATTAGGTATTTTAATTTCTAAATGGTATGGTGTTGAATCTTGTTGAAAATTTTTTAAAGCTAGAACGATTTTCAAATTTGGTTTGGAACTTTGGTTTAAATGATTTGGTTTTAAAACTAGGTCGGAACTCTTTGAATAAATGATATGATTTAAAAGAAAAGTGAGTTCTATGATTTTGTTAATTTGTGAATTTGGTTTGAAGCTTAACTTAACAAAAGGGATTCAAATTGAAAGGTTCTATTTTGAAGATTTTAACGAATTTAAGAAAATAATGCTTTAAAGTGATTGATTTAAGAATAAATTATTTTTAAGTCTTTTGAAAAAGCTTTAGCATTGAACTCGTTTAGATTGAACTTGTTTTAAAGGTATTGGAAAATATTATAAAAGCGGTATTTGGTTTAAAGAAAAATTTCTGTTTGATGTAGTGGAGTAATTTGAGTTATTAGTGACGGATAATCAGAGTGACGCAGCGGAAGGTGAGAGGGAACATCGACACGGTAGAACGCTTCGAGGAGAATATATCGCGCAATTCGAATTTTTGAGGGCAAAAATTTTATTAGGAGGGGAGAATGTAAGAACCAAATTTTTAACGTATAATCGCTTTAATAAAATAATAATTTAATTATCCAAAATAGGTTCAAAAATATAGAAATGATATTTTGAAAATAAAAAGGTAAAATTTGGTTTCAATGAATTTTTTTGAGTTGGAAAATGTATCTTTTGCGAAAAGTTTTTATAAAAATGCATACCGGTGCTTAAGCCGGCAGTATCGGCTCTAGTCTATCTGGTACCGGGTATTTTGAGAAAAATAAGATTTTGAAAATTGAATTTATTGTTTTGAAAGGACAAAAATAATTTAGAATCGAAAACCGGGCGTTAATTCTAAAGGTTTTGGTCCAAAGTGGACAAAACGGACCTAAAACGCTAACGGATTGGACCGGACCCAAACTGGGTCCAAGGCCCAATATATATATATATATATATATATATATATATATATATATATATATATATATATATATATATGTATGTTTAATGAGCTTTCAGCTTATTCTTGCACTAAAACAAAGAAAGGGGCGCAGCTTGAGAGAGAAGAGAGCAAAATGATTTGGTCACTATTCACATCCACCTTCCGATAACCATAACTTGAGCTACGGAGGTCAGATTGATGAGCCGTTGCTACCACGCGAAGCACTTGTCAAGCTCTTTGTTTCTATCTAACAAAGTGGTAAGATTTTCAAAATCTATCCTCCAGTTTTCATCCCAAACAGTTCTACATTTTTGGTTCTAGTTCTTGAGTAGATTTTGTGGTTTTGTTTGTTTAGTAGTGATCTAGCATTGGAATATTGTTGGATTTTACTCCTAATCTCATTGGGTAAGATAAGGTCTCACTAAACCCTTGTGTCTAGTTATTTTTGTGAACCATAGGTTTAATGTTTGTATGTTATGTGATGTTAGATTGAGTTTTGGTGTTTGTTGGAGTTGGTTTAAGGCTTTGGATTGAGCTTGGTGGCTTCGTTTTGGTATTTGGTGCATTTTGGGAATAAGCCAAGGTATGGTTTCAGTTTTCTCTATGTAATATATAATGTTTCTGGACACTTAGGCTAGTTGACCCTAAGATAGGATTGAATGATGGTTGTGTATGATTAATTATATGTGAATTTATGTTTGATGATGAGAAGTATGATATAGAGTGTTGGAATATGTGATATACGAATCATGATGATAATATTCTGAGTAATGGTGTTATTTATGTTCATGGTGTTGATTATGAATAATGATAATTATGTGGATTTATGATTGGAGGTGATGAATGATGTTTATCATGAGTGAATTGTACAAATTATTGATTATTGAGATCTTAAGTTGGGAATTATGGATTTGTTTTGATTTATGGTAGAAAAGTTGAGTGAATTAGGTGTGGAAGCGATGGAAGTACAATAGAATGGTAAGGTGTAGTGTGTGGTAGTGTTTTATGATGTTTGGGTACGTTTTGGTTTGTTTTAGTTATGGAATTTGAAAATTTGAGAACTTTGATTTTTGGTAAACTTTGACTGATTATAACTTGAGCCTCAGTTTTTTTTTTAAATTAGTTGAAATTTATCTCAAATTAAACTTCATTCAAGGATCTTTAAATTGATATAAAGTTTGATGAAAATGAATTTTTGTAGAGGAAGTTATGAATGTTTAAAGTTTGGGGTTTAAAATTGATTTCTGCAACTTCTCAAAATTTTCCAAGTCTGGGAGTGCATGCGTACGCATACCCCCCATACGCATACATGCCATTCTGTTTGGCACGTATGTGTATGCATACATGTGTATGCGTATGCAAAATGGGCCAAAATGTATGTATGCGTACACATACATAATGCATGCGTATGCATACACCCTATTTTGCTGAAAAATGATTTTTTCTTTGTTTTTAAGGGTTCTCTAACTTTCCAAACTTCCTCCAAATACTGTTTAAGAGTACTATCTAGTTATTAGGTTCTAATATTACTAAAGATGAGTTAGTGACTCATTTTAGCAATTTTTTATGAGTTTAGAAGACGGAGACTTAGGTTTCTGAAGTTGTGGGTGAACTAGTGAAGTGCTTTATTAGCAATAGCGTTGAGAACTTGTGAGTGGATGATAACTTGTGAAATTAAGAATTGATGGTGGTTATGGGGATATTGAATGAGAGTGTGCCAGGCACTATATCTTTGGAATATTGAGAATTGAAATTGAAAGTGAATTGAGATGAGAAATTGTGATGATTGGTGATGATTTGAGGTTGATGGACTTGTTGGATGTGGAAAGTATGCCAGACACTATATCCTTAGAATGATAGTGTGCTAAGCACTATATCCTTGGAACTATTTATGATGTACCATATGTTGTTGTTGTTTTCCTTCTCTGCCCAAGAGTGTGCCAGGCACTACATCCTTGGAGCATGCAAGTGTGCCAGGCACTATATCCTCGGAACGATACAAAAGCGTGCCAGGCGCTATATCCTCGGATGTGGCAGAAAGGCGACATCCGAAAGGGTGTGTCAGGTTGGCATTTATGGACCGACAAGTGATATCACGAGCCAATAGGACAGGCATTCATCATGTGCATCTTCTATGTGTTTTGTTTGCTTTTCCTAATTGCATTTCTTGCCTAAATGAATAACATGCTTATTTGCTAGTTGTTTTACTTGCTTTACATGTATATTACTTATGTTTTACTTGCTTGTGTTATTCGTGAGCGTCTGGTATTGAGGAGGTTAAGTAGGCGGCGGCGATGGAATCACGTGGAGGGTAGGTTGGTGACAGCTGTGGGATACAGCGGTGTGATTTGATATTTGTTAGAAATTTCCTAAGTTTGGATTACCCTGTTTATGGTTTTTGGTTTATGGTTTAAGTTATTTATTTTTGTTAAGCTTGGAAATCAGTATTAATGTGAAGTTCTAGGATTGCCTTCAACGTCACGGAACTTTACATCTTACATATTGGGCACTGTTACCATACTGAGAACCTTTGGTTCTCATACCATATGTTGTTGATGTTTTTCATATGGAGGTCGTGACCCACCTCGGTGAGTTGTGAGATGGTAACGGAGCGGAGGATCTTATGCTCTCTTTTGGTATTTTTGATAATTTTGTTGTAATACTCTCTCTCACCTTTCTGTTTTAGACTTTATGGCCTTAGAGACTTGATTTGAGAGATAAGTTGTATAAGCTGTTTTAAACTTCAAATCTATGTTGTATTCAGTTTGACTAGCCGGCCTAAACTTCGCAGGCTGTGACTAGTCCTCTTTTGTATATTATACTTATATATGTCTTGTTTACTTTAATTATTACCTTGTATATCCTGGAGCTAACTACAAGGTTTTATATATTATGTTTTGTTCTATTTGTACCTATGCATTTAGTTTTGGTGTGTGAACGCTTCGCGTTTCGTAATTCTGCTTTACGCAAATTGAGCTTTTATTCCTTCATTGGGCTTCTAGTATTATTATTTCTCTCTCTCTCTCTCTCTCTCTCTCTATATATATATATATATATATATATATATATTAAATATTATAGGAGCCTTAGAACTATCGTGACACTTTGTTATCCTTCGGTTTGCGGCGCGAGGTAAGGCTTATGGTAACGGGGTGTTACACGTTCTTCATTTAAGCATTCAATTATCTTGGGAAAGAGATTGAATGTACATGAATTCTTTGTGAACCTTGGGAAAGGAATCATAGAATGATTCTTGAAAATCCTTCTCACACTTGGGTAGATTTGGGTTTTGGGATTGGATATGGTGACATTAAATCTACCCACTATTTAGATCTATGAGAATGTGTGGTATAATTAGGGACCATTCTTCATCTCTTCTCATGAGCAATTAGATCAAGAAATTGGCAATTGTTCAAGGTTAAAGAGATTGAATTACCAAGGGATTGTGATTCAATCACTCATGATTGCCAAGAGATCAATGATTACATGATTGAAGAGGAGATGAAAACTATTGATACTAAGAATGCAATATCTCTTGATCCCAATGTTAATTTCATTCTTAATTCTTGTTATTTACTTCTTGTCTTTAATTCTTGTCATTTACTTATGCACATTTATGGCTTTATTTACTTATGCACATTTATGCCTTCCAAGTGTTTGTAGAAATGCTTCACTTGGTTTTATTTTCTAGTCATTTACATTCTTGCAATTTAATTTTCAGCAATTTACATTCTTGTCATTTACTTTCTTGTCATTTACATTCTTGTTCTTTATTGCTTTAATTTAATTTTAAGTCATTTACATTCCTTGTTTGCTTATCACTCAAAATTGAACTGTTTAACTAGAATAATCAATCAACTATTACTTGCTTAATCCTTTAATCCTCGTGGGATCGACCTCACTCTTGTGACACTACTAGAAAAATAGTTATTACAAATGGATATTTCTGACGAATTTTATCCCACAGAAATACAGACGTAATTTGTAAGGAACTTTTTGTCAGAAAAAAATGAATTAGCATAAATTACAGACAAAAAGGGAATCCGTCGATAATTCTGTCGGAAAAATTAATTGTTTTTCGTGGAAAATAATTACCGACAAAAAATTCGTCTGTAATTAAATAGACAGAAACACTACATTTTATTAAATTATTATTGACAGAAAATCTGTCTGTAATTTAAAATATTCTGTTGAAAAATTTTAATTTAAACTTAACTTCACCCACCCTATCGAGCTCCTTTCACACACACACACACACACACAGACACAAAATCACAAATCAAATGATTTGTTCCTCTCTCCTTCAACGAGCTTCTCCGTCGCACGAGCTTCTTCTTCTCCTTTTCTCACTCACAGTGCCACCGCCACAGCTACCTTCTCCTTCTTCTCCTCTCTTTTAAACACTGAACCAGTAGAACATAGCTCTAGTCTCTCTCGTTCTTTCTCGTTCGTAGAACAAATGAAGCTCAAGCTCCTATTCTCTTCGTCTCATGTGAGCTCCAGCACGCCGGCGCCACCTGTAGCAGTGTCTGTCCCCACCACCGCTGCGCCTTTCTCTCTCTTTTTATCCCCACTTAGTTTTGGCTCGCATATCTTCTCAATGCCGCAGCCATCATCTCCTCTAGTCAATGCTTCCAGGTTTTGGTTTCAAAATTCTTTTAATTTCTGTTAAGTTCAATTAATTTTATTTAGTTAGTTTGATTTTAGTAATTAGTTTAGTTAGATTTGTTTTCTAATGAGTGGATTTTTAGGTTTTGATTAGGTTAGTTTTAGTTAGATTTGTTTTTTTCTGATTTTAGTAATTAGTTTGATTTAAAATTGTTGTTGAAACTTTTTTCCTCATGGTTTTCAATTTTTGGTGTTTTTTTTACTACACTATCTTTTTTCTTTTGCTGCTGCTTCTTGCTGTAGTGTGATAGTGATCCTTCTAAGAGAATACGATTATGGATTATGCTTTACAAGGGTTGAACTTAGTGATCTACTTAGAGCTTTGTTAGCTGCAATTCTTCTATTTCATATGTCTTACTAATGAATCACCTGCAATTTATTGATCCTGAATTGAGAACTAAATTTGGAATATATATATTTTTTCCTCTGAAGTTCTTGTGTAGCATTCATGTAATTCTATACTTATTATTTGGAATTTATCTATCATTTTCCCTTTCTCAACATAGATAACAACAATTGCTATAGCAATTTATCTCAAAATGGCAGGACGGCCACCTTTGCTTCCATCCAATCAACTTTCTTACACAGAGAACTTCCTATACATGCTTGATTCTCTATACATCTAACTGTTCTTTCTGTCAGGTGATTTGGAACTGCTTTATTTTCGGTTTATTTTCCTTTGTGATCTCATTATTTAAATAGGATTGTCATTTATTAGTCAAATGAAGATCCTAATTTAGCCTGTACAGCACCTGAGGTTGCTATGTTGGTGCCCTTTCTCATGATTCCATCTACTATTGTTTATGCTGCCTCATATTGTAATTGTTGCACTTAAAATTACTATTAAGTTTCTACAAATTTGAGCTACGGATACCTTGAACATGTGTAAAACTCTTTGATTTGTATTGTTTCATTGGGAAATCTGTTGACTAGGAATTTTAACTTGATCATATATGCTTTAGTTGTTGTTAAAAGCAATATTTTTGGAATATCTTCTCTTCTGAACTCTTATATGGGGTTTAAGTTTCAACTGTGAGATGATGCTGATTTACATGTTTGAGTAGATTTTTCTTGTTAATTATCATACTCAAAAGAGACCATAATATTATTATATGATAAGCATGTACTAATACTATGTTATTTACATGTTTGAGTAGATTTTGTTATTCCAAAAGTTTGTAGTTCCATTTCTTTCAGTAGTCCATTTAGATGAGAATGTGTATAATGGAGCTCTAAATTTCAATCCTTGGAGATGGATGGAACCTGAAAATGAGGTTAGTCCTATTATTGGTTCATATATACTTCAAAAAAACATTCATAATGACATCATAAGACTTCCTTTTCAATTTACTCCATTCCTAAGTCCTAATTACTATATCTGCTTAAAATAATGATGGAGAAGAGAATCAGGAGAATTAGTCCATTCTATGCACCATTTGGAGGAGGTGCAAGATTTTGTCTTGGAGCTGAGCTTGCTTGCCTTCAGATTTACTCCAGAGGAAGAAGAGGATCCTCAATCAGAGGTTACAGGTTCCACCAGCTTTGAACCAGTTCACCAAGACCCTTGACAAGAACCTAGGTGCGTAAATAATTATCTCTATTTTATTTCATTTGCCTTGTTTTATATTTGTGTAATGCTTCAAGTGTAGTAATATTTTCCTCTTATTTATTTAGAAATTTTTTTATGTTAATCATAGCTTTTATTGGATACCTTGCTGTTTAGAAAATTGTTGCTTCATGAATTGGACAAGGCCTTGTAATTATTCTAACTTTACTGCTTTTCATAATTATTGTGTCTTATCAGTTTACATCTTAAAACATTAGATTTTGTGAGCATGATTACTTTTGCTTAATTCACTATCAATTCTTCTATTCCTTCTAAGAGAACTTAATTGAGATACAATCTTCTGCTCCAAAAGTAGCCACGGTACGTATGTTGGCAATAGCTTCCTATGCCAAAGAAATTGCTCTAGAGTATGCATGACTATAGTCTCCTCCAAATCCCTTAAGAAACAGTTGCTGGATATAAGTTGAAAGTCAAGGTATTTAGCACGTGAATCAAGCTAAAGTAGTTTAAACTAAAATAGAAGAAGTAAATGAGTATTTTTTAGTTTTTAAGCTACAAGTTGGTGCTAATTATTAAATAAGACCAAGTTTCAAATAAAAGAAAAAGTAGACGAGTAATCATTAAGCATGTTGCAAGAAGAAGTAGATTAGTGAAGTGGTTTATGAGATTAACCTCTGTGATTAAGGTTATGGTGTAGAGAATTATATTTTTGCATCAATTTGGTATCTATGGATTGCAACAAGTAGCAAGATATTTAGAGACAAAATTGTACCTTTATAGAGGAAGAAGATGTAAATGTAGATGATGTAGCTGTAACTTTTGATGATTCTAAGGTACTACTTTATTTGATGATTTTGAAACTTCCTTTTTTTGTTTACAGTTAGTTGAGCATGACTCTGAAGGACAATGCAATTCTAAGTGTAAGACAATCGAGCAAGCGTGTCAGGAGGTATAGAACTTTGTGTGATTTTCGCTCGATGCATTTGATTGTCGCAAATGGATTGCACACCATGGTTTCTTTTGGTTTTGGAATGACAAATTATATTATGAATTATTGTTTTCAAATTTTCAGTTATAGGGTATTCGGATACAGATGTTGCTGAATATTTATATAATTCGAAGCCTGATGCCGATTCATTGTATAAATATCTCTGCAAAGACCTTACTAAAGCATGCAGCACCAAGCCACCCCCTGTCCTTAAGGTAGTGACAATCTGAATTGTCGTTTACTTACTGCTTTTGAGTAAATTTGAATTAGAGTGGACATTAGTTACTAACTTATTATAAATATTGCACAGTTGCCCCATTTTTTGAAAAACAACTATCCACTTTTAGGAACAAACAAGAAACTAGAAACTAGATATATATATTGCACAACTGTCCCTAATTGAATTTCTCGCATATTACTTTTATTTATTATTTATTTACAGCCAAACACAGAGATATATAGTAGAAGGTGCTTGCATGCATATAATCTAATTAATCCTTTGTGCCCCTGCTGTTAATTAATATTCCTAGGCGATCTTAATAATATTTTTTAGCAGAATCCACAGACTTGCTCGTTATTACAAGAAGACCAAGAAACTCCCACCTGTGTGGAAGTGGTAAGTGCCTTTGAACACTATCAATTACTTGATTTTCCTAATTCCTTAATTTGTGATCATTCTTTGAGGATAGTATTCATCAATTGGCTTAGTGTGCTAGAACTTTGTATCTAGTAGATGGTAGTTTAGCTTGGATTGTGATATAGGTTAACTATATGCTATTTATTGGATAGCAATTGGTTTCTCTGTCAACGCACTATTATATCTTTTCTATGCACGCATAGCCAGCCAATATAATCAACATTTATAAATAATATAATCAAACCCAATTCACACTTATAACCAAATTTCTTAAAGATTATGTAATCAAACTAGATTTTCATTATAATAAAAGGAAAAAATGTTATAAAAAATTATAGTTTTAAAAGAAGATTGAAATTGCTTCACTATTTGTTCTATTCTGAGCACGTTGACTATATAGGTACCTTCATGGAAACAAGCTTACTGGTCCAATACCTACAGAACTTGGCAACATGTCGAAATTGAGCTACTTGTGAGTCTGTTTCTGATTATATAATCTTGGTCCTCTTTTCACTGCAAGTAATTATTTAAAACTAATTTTTTATTGTAGGCAATTAAATGACAATCAACTGGTGGTTAGAATTCCTAATGAGTTTGGAAAACTTGAACACCTTTTTGAATTGTGAGTATGATTCATTCTTATTTCAAAAGAAAAAAAAGAATCACTTTTTTGTGTGTCAGTTGTATTAAGTTCCTCCTGTTTCTTATGTTTAGGAATATTGCCAACAACCATCTTGTAGGGTCTATTCTGCATAATATAAGCTCTTGTACTGCATTGAATCAGTTGTAAGATTTCTGCACGCTGCCAATGAGTTGTGGAACTTTGAAAAATAGAATCTTCTTTTGTTTTTGATGTAGTATAGTTGAACAATACACTGAGTTTATATTTTGAATCATAGTTGATGTATCAATACACTTTGCTAATATATGGTTACTTATTATTATAGTTGTTGTATCAATATACTTTGTTTATATTTTGAATTATATTGACTTGCTTGTTTATACTACTTTTCTTTTAATTTGCTAATACGATGAACTTGTTTAAATTTATATTTATTTTGTATGAAAACAGGTTTATTTTTGTAATGAAAAAATCTAAAAAAATTCTATTTTATCTTACTGACGGATTTATAGACAAATTTTCTGTCTGTATTCAGAGTTTGGGATGGTATTCTAAGGCTCAAATTACCGACAAAAAATTTGTCAGAAATCTGTCTCTAATTAATGACAGAAAATCCGCTAGAAAACCTGTCTGTAATTATCGATAGAAAATCCGTCAGAAAATCTGTCTCTAATTATCGACGGACTTTTCGTCGAAAAATTTGTTTGTAATTACCGATGAAAAATTCATAAAAAAATCCGTCTGTAATTACCGACAGAAAATCTATCTCTAATTACCGACTTAAAATCCGTCAGAAAGTTCAACGTTTCAGGAAAATGGAGGAGAGAATTTACCGAGGGAAAATCTGTCGGTAACTAGTAAAATTCTGTCGGTAATCTTCGATGAAAAAAATCCATCGGTAAATACTTTTCAACGAGGCTTTTATAGAAGGACAAAATCTGTCGGTAACCAAAAATCCGTCTGTAATATAGACCAAATCTGTCTGTAAATCTATCGATATTAAGCCATTTCCTAGTTGTGTGAGTTTTATTACTTGATACAACCCGGTGCACTTGCCGGTAGTTATTAACGAAGAAGTAAATTTTTTTCGTCATTGATGGAGGAAATATGTCAGTAAAGATTTTCACAAAAATATCGCGTTGCAAGTATAGTTCTAAACCGACAATTAAACCTTAATCAACGTTTAGAAAGTTTGTCACTTAAGCAAACCCAATAAAATTAACCGAAGTATTTAAACTTCGGGTCGTCTCTCAAGGAATTACAGGGAAGTATGTTTATTATTGGCTATGGAAAAGCATATTTTTGGAATTTGTAATAAGAAACAAGAAAGTAAAATGGCAAGAAAATAAACTAATAACTAAGAAAGCTCTTAGCAAGGAAAGAGAATTAGAAGTCATATCCTCATTATCATCGTTAATTGTGATGGTAAATGTGAATTGCCTTCACTTAGTTAACCTCTAACCAGTGGAGAAAGGTCAAGTGCATACAATCAACTTGAGTTCACAAGTCCTAGTCAACTCATAATAAGAGACTAGATTTAAAGAAGTTCAAGCTAACCGGTAATCTTCAATTACCATTCAACAAGAAACTTTGACAATTCAAGAGTCTCTAATTAATCAATCCAAGTCAAGAACATAAAAATCTAATTTAAAATTCACCCAAGCATTTTATCAAACACTTGAAAGGCACAAAATAAAAATATAGAAAACTAACAAGACATAGAAAACCATAAATTGGCAACATAAATTGAATTAATATGGAAACAAGGAAAACATAAATTGCATTAATATGGATTAAAGGAAACAAGAAGAATTTATAAACTAAATTGGCAACATAAGGAAATCAAGAAGAGAATTAGATAAACTAAAGTATTACAACCAATAAAAGTAGAAGAAAACTAAATTAAAGTAAGGTAGAAATCTAAATTTGAGAAGGACTAAAACTAAAAGAAACCCTAAAACCTAGAGAGAAGAGAGAGCCTTTCTCTCTAGAAAACTACATCTAAAACCTAATGTGTGAATAAAAGTTAGTCCCCCTTCCAGCTTCACTCTACAGTCTCTAATCTGTATTTTCGGGTTAGAAACTGGGTCAAAAGCAGCCCAGAAATCGCCCCAGCATTTTCTGTAAATTGCAGCACGTGACGCTCGTCACGCGTACGCGTCAGCCACGCGTACACCTTACTGGACTTTTCACTGGCCACGCGTAGGCGTCAGCCACGTGTGCGCGTCGTTTGGACATTGGCTCAATCATGCGTACGTGTCGTCCATGCGTACACGTCGCTACCAAATTCTCAAAGCTTCAATTTCTTGTGTTCCTTCCACTTTTGCATGTTTCTTTTCCATCCTCTAAGCCATTCCTGCTCTATAAACCCTGAAAACACTTAACAATATATCAAGGCATTGAATAGTAATAAGAGAGATTAAAATTAGCAAATTTAAGGCCAAAGAAGCATGTTTTCAATTATAGCACAAAATTAGGAAGGAAAATGTAAAACATGTGAATTATATGCATAAGTGTGAGAATAATGGATAAAATCCACTCAATTCAATACAAAATAAACCATAAAATAGTGATTTATCAATCTTTCCACACTTAAACATTAGCATGTCCTCATGCTAAGTTCAAGAGAAGCTATAAAGGGGGTGAAGAGGAATGGTAGAATTGATGAAATGATACCTGTTCATACCCTGACCGAGCTCCCCAAAACTCGGTAAGTTCATAGAAGGTCCGACCTCATCCCAAGGCCCACGCCTAAGGTCGGACCTCGGACAAATAAGCTAAGAAGGCCCATCAAAAGGAACGAAGCCCAAAAACCTAAAGGCCGAAAAGGCCTAGGAAAGGCGGTTCCACAAAGATAGGGATAAAACCCCCAAAAGATAAGATAAGATAAGAATATCTTATCCAGGGAAGATCACGGCCAACTACTATAAATACACTGGAGCACCCAGGTATAACACACATTCTACATTCTACACATATCTGCTTGGACCCATGCTAACTTAAGCATCGGAGTGTCATTGCAGGTACAACCCCCAACCGCTCAGCACACCAAGCTCGGGTCACGGAACCCCCACCTCGGGTCTTGCCAGACGACCGAGCTACACGTTTCAGGTAACCCCCGGAACATTGGCGCCGTTGCCGGGGACCTGGAAGTCATCCCTTTTACCATGGCGGACGACCCTCTCAACAATGACCACGCTGCTTCAGAACAAGAAGAGGAAGTTGACACCGGAGAACGACCGGACAGCCCTCTATCACCACGCACTCCAGGAGGAAACAAACAGAATCGCCCAAAGACATCACTCCCAAACAAAGATCCACAAAATCCCGAAAGAGAAAAGAGCTCGGAAATTCTAGAAGCAGTCCGGGCACAACAAAACCGACTGAAACAACTCGAAGAGGACATAAAGAAGCAAAAAGAAACTGAACAAGATCTGAGAAGGGAGGCTCGCAAGCGCAGAGAATTAGAAGAAAAACTGCGGAAAATAGAGGCCAACCTAAAAGATCGGGCAGAACGCGACACCACCCCCGAAGGCAATCGCGATCCCTTCACAAAAGAGATCATGAAGGAGAAGGTACCGCGAAACTTCAAACCACCCGACATGGATCTCTACGACGGCACCACCGATCCAAGTCACCACCTCAGCAACTTCAGAAGCAGAATGTACCTAGTCGACGCCTCCGACGCGATTCGGTGCAAAGCCTTCCCCACCACTCTCACCAAGTCAGCTATGAAGTGGTTCGACAAACTGCCACCAAGATCAATCACCAGCTTCGAAGACCTAACCAAAAAATTCCTAACAAGGTTCTCCATTCAAAAGGACAAGGCAAAACACGCCCCCAGTCTACTCGGAATCAAACAAGGTAACCAAGAAACTCTCCGAGAATACATGGAGCGATTCAACAAAGCCTGCCTGGACATACAACACTTGCCCACTGAAGCGGCCATCATGGGACTAGCAAACGGCCTAAAAGAGGGACCGTTTAGCCAATCCCTATCCAAACGATACCCGACCTCCCTATACGAGGTGCAGGAGCGGGCAGAAAAATATATCAACATGGAGGAAACCTCCCAGCTAAGAGACTCTTCTAGGAAGGAATCAACCTACCCACTCCGGGATCGAGATCGGGAACAGAAGAAGAAAGAAGAATCCAGCTCGGACAAGCCACGGAAGTACCACAACTACACCCCCCTCCGAGTCTCCCTGGTAGACGTCTATAGAGAAGTATGCCACACCGAAAAAATTCCACCGCCCCGACCTCTAAAACACAAGAGAGCGGGGAGAGATCGGTCCGAATACTGCGAATATCACAAGCTCTACGGTCATTCTACCAACGACTGCCACGACCTAAAGAATGTTATAGAAAAGCTAGCCAGAGAAGGAAAGCTCGACAGATACATAGCAGAGAAAGGAGAAGAGACCAGGAAGAGAAGACGAGGAGACAATGAAGGTCGGGCCGAACAAGTCCCGCGAACCCCTGAAAGACACGTTCACATGATAAATGGAGGTTTTACAGGCGGAGAAACATCGAGATCCTCGCGAAAAAGACACCTCAAAGAAGTCTATCATGTCCGAGAAGACAGTCCCCTGCCCGAGTTACCCACTATCTCATTTACCCGAGAAGATGCTCAAGGGATAATACCCGGGCACGACGATCTAGTGGTGATCACCGTTATTCTAGCAAACGCCAACTTACATCGAACCCTGATTGACCAGGGAAGCTCAGCAGATATCCTGTTCAAAGCGGCCTTCGACAAGCTCGGACTTGAAGAAAAAGAGCTAAAAGCCTATCCCACCGACCTATTTGGGCTAGGGGACACCCCGATCCATCCCTTAGGATACATCTCGCTACACACTACCTTTGGAAGAGGCGAGCAATCTAAAACATTAAGCATCGACTACATTGTAGTCGACGTCACTTCAGCATACAATGCCCTCATTGGGCGACCAACCTTAAACAGACTGGCAGCTATAGTCTCGACCCCACACCTCTGTATGAAGTTCCCTACCACAAAAGGAATCGCTACCCTAAAGGGCGACCAAAAACTAGCACGGCGATGCTACAACGAAAGCCTAAGCCTAAAAGGGAAAGAGATCAACACGATAGAACTCGGACGAGTTCAAGCACGAGAGGATCTTCGGCCACAACCAGAGGGAGAAACCGAAAAGGTCCAGATTGGAAGCACACCTGAAAAAATAACAAACATAGGGGCAAATCTCGAGGCAGGCCTAAAGGAGGAACTCATAAACCTCTTAAGGAAGAATTCCGACCTCTTCGCCTGGAAAGCTTCCGACATGCCAGGCATAAGCCCCGATCTGATGTGCCACAAGCTATCAGTGTACCCGGGATCCCGACCTGTCCAACAAAGACGCAGAAAGCTCGGGCCCGAACGCATGCAAGCAATAGAAGAACAAGTACAAGCACTACTAGATGCAGGGTTCATTAGGGAAGTAAAATACCCCCTATGGCTCGCAAACGTGGTCCTGGTAAAAAAGCCCAATGGAAAATGGAGGATGTGCGTCGACTACACGGATCTCAACAAAGCCTGCCCCAAAGATCCATATCCGCTACCAAACATCGACGCCTTAGTAGACGCAGCCTCAGGCTATAGATATCTCTCCTTCATGGACGCATACTCGGGATACAACCAAATCCCGATGTATGGACCTGACCAAGAAAAGACCTCGTTCATAACCCCAAGGGCAAACTACTGCTACGTAGTAATGCCCTTCGGGCTGAAAAACGCAAGGGCAACCTACCAGAGGCTAATGAACAAAGTGTTCTCAGAGCACATCGGACTACAACTGGAGGTGTACGTCGACGACATGCTGGTAAAGACACAAGAAGACAGAAACTTGCTGACCGACCTCACCAGTGTCTTCGGCACCCTCAGAAAACACAACATGAGACTTAACCCGACGAAGTGCACCTTCGCCGCAAAAGCCGGAAAGTTCTTAGGCTTCATGCTGACTCAAAGGGGCATCGAAGCAAACCCGGACAAATGCCAAGCAATACTCAATATGAAGAGCCCGACGTGTGTCAAAGAAGTACAACAACTGAATGGAAGGCTGGCCGCCCTATCAAGATTCTTGGCAGGATCAGCGATAAAGTCACTACCTCTCTACTCACTCCTAAAGAAAGGGAAACCCTTCTCATGGACCCCAGAGTGCGAAAAAGCCTTTCAAGAATTCAAGGAGTTCCTCGGGCAGCCACCAATCCTAACCCGACCTGTAAAAGGGGAAGAGCTCGTGCTATACCTCTCGGTCGGACATCGAGCAGTCGCTTCAGCATTGATACGAGAAAATGACCAAGGACAACACCCCGTATACTTTGTAAGCAAGGCACTACAAGGGGCCGAATTAAACTATCAGAAAATAGAAAAATTTGCCTACGCCCTAGTGCTCACAGCTCGGAGGCTCCGTCCCTACTTTCAGGCCCACACCATCAAAGTCCGGACAAACCAACCCATGAGACACATCCTACAAAAAACAGACCTGGCGGGACGAATCCTACAATGGGCGGTGGAACTGTCCGAGTTCGACCTCCACTACGAAGCCGGACTGCCATAAAATCTCAGTATCTAGCCGACTTCATCGCAGAATACACTGAGACCCCTGGAACCCCACTCTCATGGAACCTGTATGTCGACGGGTCCTCAAACAAAACAGGAAGTGGAGCAGGGGTTATACTCGAAAGCGACCAAGGAACGCGGATAGAACTATCCCTAAAATTCGAGTTCCAGGCTTCGAATAACCAAGCCGAATACGAGGCCCTACTAGCAGGGCTAAAACTAGCCGAAGAGGTCGGAGCCCAGAAAATCACAATCTTCAGCGACTCCCAGGTCGTCACATCACAAGTAAATGGAAGCTACCAGGCCAAAGACCCAACTATGAAGAAATACCTGGACCAAACACAGGCACAATTACGCCACTTTTCAGAAATACAGATCCAGCACATACCTCGGGAACAAAATGCCCGGGCAGACGCCCTCTCAAAGCTCGCCAGCACTAAGCCCGGAGGCAACAACAGAAGTCTCCTCCAGGAAACCTTACGATCTCCCTCCGTGCTAAGAGAGGAAGAAACGCTAAATATATCCGACCAACAGTAAGGATGGATGACCCCCATACTCAGCTACCTGAAGTCGGGAACTCTCCCCGCCGAAAGAAAGGAAGCTAAAAGACTCACGAAAGACGCCCAGAATTATACACTAATTCACGACGTATTATACAAAAGAGGATTCGCAAACCCCCTCTTTAGGTGCGTCCCGACCTCAGAGACAAAGAGCGTCCTCGAAGAAGTCCACGGAGGCATGTGTGGGAACCACCTCGGAGCTCGGGCATTATCCAAAAAAGTAATCCGAGCCGGGTTCTACTGGCCAACTTTGCAAAAAGACGCCACGGAGTTTGTGAAAATATGCCCCCCCTGCCAAAAACACGCCAATTTTCACAAGGCACCACCCGAAGACCTTATCAGCATCACCGCACCATGGCCCTTCGCAAAATGGGGACTTGACCTACTCGGCCCGTTCCCCCAAGGACCGGGGTAAGTCAAATACCTCATAGTAGGGGTCGACTACTTCACAAAGTGGATCGAAGCTGAACCTTTAGCCACCATTACGGCTCAAAGAAGCCGGAAATTCCTATACAAAAACATTGTCACAAGGTTCGGAGTCCCCTACTCCATTACAACAGACAATGGAACACAGTTCACGGACACAAGTTTTCAGAACTTGGTGGCCGAACTAAAAATCAAACAGCAATTCACCTCAGTCGAGCACCCACAAGCCAACGGACAAGCAGAAGCCGCAAATAAAGTTATCTTGGCCGGATTAAAACGAAGACTCCAAGAGGCAAAAGGGGCATGGGCCGAGGAGCTCCCCCAGGTACTATGGGCATATCGGACAACTCCACACTCTACAACGGGAGAATCGCCCTTCCGACTAGCTTATGGGATGGAGGCAATGATTCCTATCGAAATAGATGAAGGGTCACCCAGAGTCATCTTCTACAACGAAGAAGGTAACCCACAGGCTCAAAAGGAAGAACTCGACCTCCTCCCCGAGGTCCGAGAAAGAGCCCGGATCCGAGAAGAAGCCCTAAAACGACGAACGGCCCTTAGATACAATCAGAAAGTAATAAAACGGAGCTTCTCCACTCACGACCTAATTCTAATCCGAAACGACATCGGAACACAAAAGTCGGGAGAAGGAAAGCTAGCTGCAAACTGGAAAGGACCCTACAAAGTAACAGAAGTCTTAGGAACAGGCTATTACAAGATATCCGACCTAGAAGGCAATGAGCTGCCCAGGGCCTGGCACGCCTGTAATCTAAGACGGTACTACAGCTAGAAAAATTTGACCCGAGGTGTACTCTTTTTCCCTACAAGGGTTTTTTAATGAGACACCCGGTCAAGTAAGGCACCCGACCTAGTCAAGGGTAAACACTCTGTAAATATTCTTTCTTTTTAATACTAATCAAATTTTTCTATTTTCTTTTGTTCTTCATGATAAAACAAAATCCTGGAAAAGTACCCCGCCAAGGCGCATTAATTTATGCTCGACAAAACGCAAAAAATCATTTGCCAAGAGACCACACAAGGTCGGCAAAGATAAAGCGACGAGGTTCAAATTAATGTGAGAAGTTATAAAGTAACTCTGGAAAGGCTCAAAAAGCCAAATAAAAAGAGATTACAAAAATAACTTAAAGGGCCGACCGGCAACAAGGTCGGACCCAACAAAGGAGGTACTCGAAGCATCCGAGGTCCGAGGAAAGGCCCGGACCAGAGAAAGAAGCCTTAAAACGGCGGAAAACCAAGATTTCGAAAACGCTTACTAAAAAGTTGCTTTACAAAAAACAACTAAAAAGTACAAGCGAAAGAACGAAATCGAAGGAAGTTTCGAAAACGCTTACTAAAAAGTTGCTTTACAAAAAACAACTAAAAAGTACAAGCGAAAGAACGAAAGCACAAGAAGTCAAAACGCTAGCTAAAAAGTTGTTATCCGAAAAACAACTAAAAAGCACAAAAGCGGAAACAAAAGGTCAAAACGCTAGCTAAAAAGTTGTTATCCGAAAACAACTAAAAAGCACAAAAGCGAAAACAAAAGGTCAAAACGCTAGCTAAAAAGTTGTTATCCGAAAACAACTAAAAAGCACAAAAGCGAAAACAAAAAGTCAAAACGCAAACACCGCATAAATAAAGCTAAAAAGTTACTACAAAGTAGCTAATAAGCAAAAAGGTGTCCAAAAGCGTTCACAGTAACCATCCAAAAACAAAAAAAGCCCACAGGTCGGGCAAAACATCAAAGATTACAGAGGATCAAGGTCCTTTCCAGACTCCGCATCAACAGAAGGCTGCGGAGCAAACATAGAAATCGGGACTGCATCGACGGCAACGTCACCCGGGTTTGAAACCCCCACACCAGATCCATCCCCGGCCAAAGAGGAAGTCGGGTTCTCAACAGGAACTTCGGGGTCAGACGCCGGAACCTCATCCTCGTTTGGAGCAGGAACAATCTTTCCCTCCACAACGACGTTATCCGTACTGAACAAGCTCAGATCTAGGTCGGGAGCAAGAACCCGAACCTGAGCCTTCAGATTTTCAAACATAGCATCCATACCCTTGGCCACATGACCTTCCAGCTCGTAAAACTTGTCCTGCGCAGATTGCAACTCCTCCTTCGTCTCCACAAGCTCGGCATATAGCCGAGTATAATTCTCTGTGGCCGCCTTCGCCATCTCCTCAGATGTCTTCGCTGACGCCACAGCCGCAGTAGCCCTAGCTTTCTCTTTCTCCAAAGAAGCCTCCAGCTCAGTAATCCTGGCAGCCTTCAGTTGACTAATCTTATCAAGCTCGGACTGAGCCTTCTCAAGTCGGGAGCTAGTCGCCCCAAGAGGAGATTTCTTGAACTCCCGGGCAATAGCGGCATGAAGACTAGCCATCCGGACACAGCTCCGCGCCATATACTGAAAATGATGCTCCATAGACACATCATCAGTAGAAATAAAGGTCTGAGGGAGGATATGCTGCTCAATCCAACCAAGAGCATCAAAGTCCTTATCATTAAAACCGGCAAGCCCTTGAGAGGTCTTCTGCTTCTTGGGAGGAGGACCCGAGAACGGAGGAGGAGAAGAAGTAACAGGCCCAGAGGTCGGAGGATCCTGACTTATAGCTCGGAACTGAGGAGTCGGAATAGTCTTCGACCGAGTCTGAACACCCACAGTAGTCTTCTGCGGAGAAGATCGGGCAGAAGCCTCCCCGGCCTCGATATTCCGAGCAGCCACCGACTTCTTCGTCCGACGAAGGAATTTCATGGAATCCGCCTGAGAAGACATCTCTGCAAAGAAATAAAGAAAAGGATTACAACAACAGAAATTCCACCAAAAACAGGCAATACAAAAATACTAAAAAAGATGAATTTCGGAAGAGGTCGGGAACTACCTAACTCGGAACGGAGAAGGCTTGGATCTCCCAATATTTTCTTCGTGTCCAAGTGAGGTGCCCGACCCCATAAACTGCTCACCACACCCACAAAAGCCTGCTCCACCTCATCTAGACTCTCAAAGGTATACTTAACAGACACTACATTCTCCTGCCAACAAAGAGGAAAAGAAGGCTCCCCACTCTCATCTAGAAAGAAAGGTCGGACGTCTCCAATAGCCCGGACTTTGAAATAAAAGTTCTTAAAATCGTGAAAGGACTCATCATACAGGGTACAAAACTTTCTTCCCTGGTTAGCCCTAAAAGAGACCCAGGACACCTTCCCTCCACCCGACCCCGGCTTCGTCAACACAAACAAATAGGAAAAAAGAGAAATAGAGGGAGAGACACCCAAAAACTGACACAAAAGTTGGAACAGCTTTAAAAATGCCCAAGAATTTGGATGGAGCTGCGTAGGGGCAAGGTTACAAGACCACAACACCTCGGACTCCAGGTCGGTAAAAGGAAGTCGGACGCTCAGTTTAGAGAAAAAACAATCATAAGCGTAAAAGAAGAGCTTCTCGGAACTATCTAAGGGCGGGAAGCACACTCTCTCCTCGGAATCCGGGGCTACTAGCTCATAATCCCTCTCAGACTCTCTATCTTCACATATACTACATTGCCTACGAAACCTAACTAAATACTCAGAATCTACCACAGAAGGGACTTTTAGAGGAACAGGATCTACCCAACCAAGACCACTCGGAATCTTGGTCGACATTGCTTGAAGAACCTTTCGAGACATAAAAATCTTGCCTACAAAGAAGAGTACAAACAGCAAAACAAAAATCACATAAAGGCAGACAGCAAAAACCCATTCAGCAAAAGCAAGAAACAAAGATCTTTTAGAAGAAAATACAGCAACCCGGAGCAAAATACCAGAGAACAAAAAAGAGCCCCCCCCCCCATGTACAAACAACAAAGCAATGGCGGCGCCTCTTTTCGGGGCAACCCAGGCATAGAGAAAAAGAAACAGACAAAGAGCCACACAAAAGAACAGAAGCATATGTACACAAAAGAAAAAGAGACGAGAACGAACCTGGAAAGAAAGAGAACGACGAGTTCCAACAGCAAGGAGAAACAGGCGGCGCAGAAGAAACCCCGGAAAAATGCACAGAAAGAATCGGAGAAGAAGAACAAAGAGAAAGAAGGAGCGGTGCTCGAAGGAGAGATGGCGAAAACTCAGAAAACGGAAAAGGGAACAGAATAAACGAAGAAAATGAGGAAAGGGGCAAATAAATAATGCCTTCACAGAGCCCGAACGGAAATCGAGGAGAAACGGTAAAAAGCAATAAATGCTGAAGCGGCCATTTTCAAATTTTGAAAAAACTACTATGCCCGAGCTCGACCTCTCAAGAAGGACGAACTCGGGCAGGGGCACTGTTCATACCCTGACCGAGCTCCCCAAAACTCGGTAAGTTCATAGAAGGTCCGACCTCATCCCAAGGCCCACGCCTAAGGTCGGACCTCGGACAAATAAGCTAAGAAGGCCCATCAAAAGGAACGAAGCCCAAAAACCTAAAGGCCGAAAAGGCCTAGGAAAGGCGGTTCCACAAAGATAGGGATAAAACCCCCAAAAGATAAGATAAGATAAGAATATCTTATCCAGGGAAGATCACGGCCAACTACTATAAATACACTGGAGCACCCAGGTATAACACACATTCTACATTCTACACATATCTGCTTGGACCCATGCTAACTTAAGCATCGGAGTGTCATTGCAGGTACAACCCCCAGCCGCTCAGCACACCAAGCTCGGGTCACGGAACCCCCACCTCGGGTCTTGCCAGACGACCGAGCTACACGTTTCAGGTAACCCCCGGAACAATACCTATTTATATGAACGCAACTAAATGCAAAATGCTGTTACCTACTTGGTTAAAAGCAAATAAATCTTTTAAGCAAAAAATATGAACTGGATTCCACTAATTCAAATCATAAAATGAAGTATAAATAGGCTTGCAAAAGAAGATAGCTCATGAAAGCTGGAAACAAAGAATCGAGCATCGAACCCTCACTGGAAGTGTATACACTCTAATCGCTCAGATGTTTAAGGTTCGATTCTCTCAATTTTCTACTAATCTTGCTTTCTAAGGCTTTCTCTTCGTCTACCAATCAACAAAAATTTAATGTACAAATACAGATATCAAGAGGTCTTTTTAAGGGTTATAATGGGGTTAGGGTCAAGGTAGAATTGTATTTGGTCAAGTGAACTAAAATCTGAATCCTTGATTAACCTAAACTTCCCACCTAACCTAAGACAATCCATGTAATTAGAATATAAAATCTAACTACCCATTAACTATGTTTTGCCACATAGTCATGCATCCTAATTTTGAGTACAATACATATGCATTGCTATCACCATTTACTTTAGGGCATTTTGTCCCCTTTTATTATTTGCTCTTTTTCTTTTCTTTTTCTCTTTGTTGTTTTTTTTCCTTTTTATTTTTTTTTGTTTTTCTCAATGCATATAATTAAGGTATTGAATGCAAGAATATGTGCTCAACCATTTTTTTTCATATTTTCACAAAAATATACAACACCAAATTCCCAAACCAAATGTTTCTAAACCCAATTTTCTCACACTTAAATCATGAGCACTCTCACTAGTCTAAGCTAACCAAGGATTCAAATTAAGGTCATTCATTATTTTCCACTTAGAGTTAATGATGAGTTTTTTGCAAAGGATAATGAAAAGGGTAAGGCCATATGGGTATGTAAGCTCAGGAAAACAAAGGCCTCAATCATGTAAATGCATGCATACATCAAACAATAGAAATATAGAATCAAGCAAGACAAAGATCACAATTTTAGAGAGAACAACACACACAAAAAAATATTGGTTGATAAGATGTAACCAATCAAATAGGTTCAAATCTAACTAGTTTTGTGTGTTTGAACTCTAAACCATGTTCCAAAATAGAGTCTTCAAGCAAGTTCAACAAAAATTTTAATTCAAATAAGTGAAATGCTATAAATTAGTTTCTTGGAAAAGAATTTATCACTTCAATCAAGTATTGGTAAAATATGGACAAAATCTAAGTATCATGCAATCTATCATTCAAATGCAACAATTAACTAACAAAAAAAGTAAACATTGGTGTTGAGACAGGAAGTAGTTACCCACAAAGTCGGTATCGACCTCCCCACACTTAAAGATTGCACCGTCCTCGATGCATGCAAAGATGTGCAAGTGGACGGGGTGCTACACTGATGCGCTTTCTCCAAAGATTGTGCGGATGGACTTGTTTGTTGCCCCATTTAAAAGCTTTTCCTTTTTCTTCTTGGTGGCCATCCTGAAAGAAGAGAAAAAAAAAGAAGAAGAATAACCCACAAATAAAGATATGTGATAAATAAAATATGGGTGGGCTAATGCCCAATGATAATGAGATTCTCAACTACATAGTAGCTACAACATGCAAGTGAGAAAAATAATATAGGCAAATGACATATCAATAGTGCAAGAATTGCAACAATGAGGGAGAGAGAGTGAGTCATGAAAGGCAATATAAGTTTATATCAACGCAAAAGAAATACAAGTGTCATAAAAGATTAGTATTGACCTATAAATAATAGCACCCAACAATGTAAAACAAGTCATTAAGCACCAAACCAATGTAAGAAATATTCAATAGTTGAGTAAGAAAATACAATACCAATGGAAAAATAGTAAACTTAGAAAAGAAAATAAAAACATGCACAAAGTTAAAATGCAATGAATGAAAGTATGGAAATGCAATAAGTAAAAGAAAAGAAAGATAATAAAAATGAGAAGTAAAATTTTGAAAAGTGAGAGAAGAATAAAGTAAGAAAGGAAGAAGAAAAGGAAAAAGAAAGGAAAGAGGAAAGAATAAGAAAGGAGAGAAGAAATAAGAGGAATGGAAAACAGGAAGTGACGCGTAAGCATCGTCCACGCGCACGCGTAGGTAGCAGAATAAGAGGCGACGCATAAGCGTCAGTCACGCGTATGCGTGAAAAGCAGAAAAGAGAAGGTGACGCGTACACGTCAGTCACACATACGTGTGGGTATGAATTGTGCTCCTCGCACAACATGCACACAGTTCCCGCGCAACTCTCGGGTTTTTGTACCAGAGAGCGCGAGCATCCCATATGACGCGTGCACGTCACACCAAGTTTTTTTAAAAAAAAACTAAGAAGATATCAAATTAATTCCAGACATTATTAAACAAGTGAAACTGCAACTTAAACTAAATAAACCTGACAAAAATAAAAAATTCAACTTATTACCAATATAAATAAAAGAGAAAATAGGAAGAATTTACGATGGTGGGGGTGTCTCCTACTTAACACTTTTAGTTAAAGTTCTTAAGTTGGACACTTGGTGAGCTCCTTGTCATGGTGGCTTGTGCTTGAACTCATCTTGAAACTTCCACCAATGCTTGGACTTCCAATATGCTCCAACATTTCCAAGTGAATTCACCAAGCCTTGATGAAATTCTTCACAAACGTTGAGCTCCCAAAGTTGATCTTCTTGTATGCCAGGATTCCAAATCTTGTTTCTACACCCGTCTTTAAGTTGATCATCATTGTTCCAACCAGGTGGCAAGCAATCCGAATTCTCAATGAAATACCAAACTCTTCTCTTAGATCCAACCAATTGATTACTAGTCCAACCCTTGAATCTAGCTCTTGAAATCTCAACCTTGATGAGTCTTGATTTGCAACTCCAACCACTAAACATCCTTCTCTTATGCTTCATTCAACAAAGCCTCCTAAGTTGGCCATCCGTTTCAAGAATACCATACTCAAGTGGAACAATAAATCTAAGAGAGATAAGTTTTACCCGCTCAAATGAAGGAGTAGATAAAAACCTAGGTAGAAAAGTCTTCAATGATCTTGACAAAGCATATTCAACTCCCGTCCAACCTTGCCGAAGGGCTTCCACCTTTTGAAAAGATTCTTCACTTTCAAGCTCCTCCTCACCGAATTCATCCAACTCTTTTCCATCACTCAAATCATAAATATGAGATTGAGAGAAATCTACCTTAATGTTGCTTTCAATTTCATCAGGAGAAGGTTCTTCAAACTCAAGGATTTCACTTGTGGATGCAGATTTATTACTAGGATGGCTTGATTCATGATCATCATAACCAAGGAAACTTGCCACTTGATCTATTCCGTTCAATTCTTCATAGGGAATATGCCGTGGAGGTTGTGCACTACCCTCCTTAACATTAATTTCAAGCTTCTTGGAGGAGTACTCTACAACTCTAGATTTTCATGGAGGTTCAGCATCTCCTAAGTCTTCAACCACTTCTTCCTCTTCAATAAGTACGGCTTCCTCCAATTGTTCCAGTACAAAATCACATTCCTTATTTTCCACCGGAGTTCCTAATATCTCCTTCATGCTACATGCTTCATTAGATTCTCCACATGTAGCCATGGGAGTACTTTGAGTGTTAAAGTGCATGGAGGCTAAATTATCTACTACCTCGGTCAAGGTGGCTCTGAACTCTAGTGTCGTCCTTTGCATCTCTCTTTGCCCTTGAAGAAGAACACCAAGGATGTTATCCATTGGAGTGTGGAGTGGATGTGATGGTTTATTGCTTGGGAGGAAGGGTTCATGATAGGAGGGTGGTTCATCATGATAAGGATGTGGCGATTTAACACTCTCCATCTTTTCCACTTGTTGCACAACACACTCTAGTCCCTTGTTCTTACGTTAAGATTCCAAGATCTCCTTCATGCTCCGCTTTTTGGTTGACATTCCACATTCATCCGTGGAAATGCTTTGTTTGTTGCATGAGTCCCATGGGTCAAACTTTTGACGGATGGTTGCTTCAAGTTGATCCATTGCTTCCTTGAGACGATCTATTGGCTCTTGTTCCACTTGGCTATCATAAGTAGGATCATAGTGCTCTTGGATTGATGGATATAGACATTCTCCTATGGAAGGTTGTGGTGGAAAAGAAAATTCATATTGTGGTTGAAAATGTTCATACATTAGAGGTGGTGTATATTGAGGTGGTGACTCTTGGGAGTAATTGTGTTAGAATTGGGGTGGTTCTTTGTATGATTCATATGGCTCATAAGGTGGTTGGTGTGGTTGATATGGGTTAGGGCCATATGGAAGTGTTTGATTGTAGGGGGCTTGTAAGTGTGGTGGTTCCCAAATATGTTGAGGAGGGAGTTCATAGGCATATGGTGGTGGTTGTTGGTAGTCACAGGTAAGTCCACTATATCCATTGTCTTGGTACGCATCGTGGAATGGTTGTTGCTAATGGTACACTGGAGAGTGTTGTTGCCAAGATGGTTGTCCATAAGCTTGAGGCTCCTCCCACCTTTGATTGTCCCAACCTTGATACATGTTTTCATTGTAGCTTCCATTCCCTACAACATAATTTGAACCGAACTCATAGCCAAAAAGGTGAGAATTCATAGTAACAAGAGAAAATAAAAACAAAAGCTAGTAAGAAATAATGAAAATAAACTATTAAAACTAGAAACAACTAACAAAAAAATGAAAATGCAAGCATATTCACAATATTCACAATAACCAATAATAATGCACACATTTGCAATTCCTCGGCAACGGCGCCAAAAACTTGACAGAGGAAAAATGTCAGTAAAGATTTTCACAAAAATATCGCGTTGCAAGTATAGTTCTAAACTGACAATTAAACCTCAATCAACATTTAGAATGTTTGTCACTTAAGCAAACCCAATAAAATTAACCGAAGTATTTAAACCTCGGGTCGTCTCTCAAGGAATTACAGGGAAGTATGTTTATTATTGGCTATGGAAAATCATATTTTTGGGTTTTGTAATAAGAAACAAAAATGTAAAATGGCAAGAAAATAAACTAATAACTAAGAAAGCTCTTAGCAAGAAAAGAGAATTAGAAGTCCTATTCTCATTATCATCGTTAATTGTGATGGTAAATGTGAATTGTCTTCACTTAGTTAACCTCTAACCAATGGAGGAAGGTCAAGTGCATACAATCAACTTGAGTTCACAAGTCCTAGTCAACTCATAGTGAGAAACTAGATTTAGTGATGCTCAAGCTAACCGGTAATCTTCAATTACCATTCAACAAGAAACTTTGACAACTCAAGAGTCTCTAATTAATCAATCCAAGTCAAGAACATAAAAATCTAATTTAAAATCCACCCAAGCATTTTATCAAACACTTGGAAGGCACAAAATAAAAACATGGAAAACTAACAGAACATAGCAAAATCTAAGGCTAACAATTGCAAGAGGAAACAATAATAATAAATTAAAGAAAGCAATCATAAACATGAAAACATAAATTGCATTAATATGGATTAAAGGAAACAAGAAGAATTCATAAACTAAATTGGCAACATAAGAAAATCAAGAAGAGAAGTAGATAAACTAAAGTACTAGAACCAATAAAAGTAGAAGAAAACTAAATTAAAGTAAGGTAGAAATCTGAATTTGAGAAGGACTAAAACTAAAAGAAACCCTAAAACCTAGAGAGAGGAGATAGCCTCTCTCTCTAGAAAACTACATCTAAAACCTAATGTGTGAATGAAAGTTAGTCCCCCTTTCAGCACCACTCTGCAGCTTCTAATATGTATTTTCGGGCCTGAAATTGGGTCAAAAGCAACCAGAAATCGCCCCCAGCATTTTCTGTAAATTGCAGCACGTGACGCTCGTCACGCGTACACGTCAGCCACGCATATGCGTCGCTGGACTTTTCACTGGCCACGCGTAGGTGTCAGCCACACATGCGCGTCGTTTGGACATTGGCTCAGTCACGCGTACGTGTCGCTACCAGATTCTTAAAGCTTAAATTTCTTGTGTTCTTTCCACTTTTGGATGCTTCTTTTCCATCCTCTAAGCCATTCTTGTCCTATAAAACCTGAAAACACTTAACAACATTTCACGGCATCGAATGGTAATAAGAGAGAATTAAAATTAGCAAATTTAAGGCCAAAGAAGCATGTTTTCAATCATAGCACAAAATTAGGAAGGAAAATGTAAAACATGCAAATTATATGCATAAGTGTAATAATAATGGATAAAATCCACTCAATTCAATACAAAATAAACCGTAAAATAGTGGTTTATCAGGCACCAAATTTTTGGCGCCGTTGCCGGGGGTTAATTGTGATTAACAAACTATCGGTTGATTGATTATCTAGATTAGGCATTTTTTTTTCGTTTTTTGTCATTTACTTTGCCTTTCTTTTATTTCTCTTTTGTTATTGCAAGTTAAGTGTTTGTGTTGTTGCCTCACTAAGAATTCCTTATTTGTGACATAAGGAATTTCAATTTCTCTTGGTAATTGTGTTGTTTGATACAAGAGCTTTTTCAAAGAAGAATGGAGTATACATCATCTTTTGATCAATCATACCATATGGGATATTTTTCACCACCACAAAATGATTCCAGTTACTATACTAATTGTGGTTGGAGATATCAATATTAAAGAATGATGGAGTTTGAGCAATCAAACCAAATGGGATACTTCCCAAGATCTCAAAATGATTCATACTCCTATGAATGGAACAACTATCCAAATTGTGATTGGGAAGGCCAAAACCAAAGAGAATTCAATGTTTTCTATCCTATCCATCAAGAGCCATTATCTCTAGATGCATTTATGCAAAATTGTCTAACCTCACCTCCAAATTTTTCATATCAAAATTCTTCACCACTTGAGTATGCCTCAACACAAATTTCCTTCCAAAATCCATACAATTTAATTCATCAACCACAAAATTGATTTCACTACACATAAAACTCATTTCAAAATCCACAAAATTCATTTCACCACTCACGAAACTTTTTTCTCTATACACAAAACTCCTTTCAAAATTCAGATAAAGTCCCTAAAAACAATTTCACCACAACCTATGCACATTTACAAGCTCATCAAATTTCCTCTATCAAACTTTCACTAGAATAAATGTCCCAAACCTCAGTTGACCATCTCCTTGAGTCCTTAAGGGATGAGCTCTTAAGGGAAAAGAATAGAGAAAGGATTGAAAATATGGAGGCCTCAAGAAGAAATCTAAAGGTGCAATTGAGCCCAATGACACAACATTTTGTTGATGAACCAAACAATGTCTTCCTTAGGCCAAGGGAAGAATACAACACCATAAGCTTGATGGATGGAGTGGTGCTTAGCAAGGAGGATAAAGACCAATTTGTGGGTGTAAAGGAGAAATTGGAAAAGCAAGAAAAAGAGTCCCCTATACCAAGTAAAATCCCAATGAAGAAGGAGGTTGTAAGGGAGAAAAATAACCAAGGGAGTCCACACTCCAATGAAGTAGAGAGTTGTATGGAAGATGATTTAATTGAACCATCTATCCAAGAGGCCCTTGATGAAGAAGACACTCCAACCATCACACAACACCTAAGTCTTGAAATCAAGGAAGTGAAGGCAATCAAGGAAAGCACTCAAAGAAAGATTGTGACCAAGAAACCAAAGATAATATCAATGAAAAAGAGAATGTCAACAAAAAGCAACCCAAACCCCACCATAACAAGCAAGAGGAATCAAGCTAATAACAACAAAAGAAGGCTTGTTAGGAGGCAATCAAATATAGGGGTATCAATTTTCTCTTCTTCTCCCTTGAAGTCATTTCTCTTAACCAATTGGAAGAAGAGGAAGAAAATTCAAGAACCAACATGTGAAGCTAGTGACACTAAAAGAGTGCTTGTTGGAAGGCAACCCAACCTTTGGTAACTATTTCTTGCTTTACTTAGTTTTACTTTCAAATAATTTGACATGAGATTGCATAGAATAAGTTTGGTGTTGTCATGCAACAATTTGATTTTCAATCTTCACTAGGTACTTGCATCATTTTAAATGAAAGTATCACACTAAGTTTGGTGTGGCCACTTACCTTTCATGCAATGTACCATGCACAACCCACTTATTAATGCAATCACATTGTCTCTTTTCTTTGTACCTTGATTGTATCTTTAATTTTGCTTGGTTAATTAAACACATGCATTACTTACATCTCTTCTTGAAGACATTCATGATTAATCATAAATTCCATCACTACTATTTTATTTGTTGCTTGAGGATAAGCAATCATTCTAAGTTTGGTGTTAGGGAAGGAAGGAATAGGAGAAAAATGACAACAACAAAGATGAAGATCTACAAGGTGGTTAAGTTTCTTTTCCTCTTATTTATTTCCTATATTTTCAATTGCATGATTGTCTTCCATTTTTTTATATGCATATGTGTTCTTCTTTTTGGAAAAGCATAGTTTGATTTTGAATTGTAACATGTTGCTTTTCATCATAATTACCTTCTTGAAATTTGTGAGTCAAAGTAATTAAGCATCATGATCATAAACAAACAAAGTAATTAAAGAAGAATCTAGCATGACCATATAAGTATTGGGAGGCTAGCATGACTATTTTTGCTCAATTGAATTTGAATTAGTTTAATTGAAGTTTTCATCTAGGATATTTTATAAAATTTTTGAAATATTGAAAACCTTGAATAAGCAAATCAATTAAAAGATCAAGTAAGAAAAAGGGAAAAAAGGAGAAAGTTGAAGGCTCTGAGTACCAATGACAATTGATTAGTCAAGTACTTGTGGTGTTTATGTATCAAGCAAAAAGCTTGAAAACAAAATACTTAGAGTCAAGGCTAGGCTCAAGTGTAAAGTACTCCCTCAAAGCTCAAGGCTCTAAGCACCAATGATTAGAAGGAAAGTAAAGAAAAGAAAGAAATGAGCTTAAAGAGTCCTCTAATTAAATGCTTGTGGTGCTTATGTATCAAGTGGTAATACTTGAAAACAAAGTATTTAGAGTCAAAGCTTTTAACAAATGGTGCAAAGCATTCAAGAAGATAAGAAAAGAAAAAGATAAAAATCTTGATTCAAGTAAGGAATATAAAGAAAAGATTTCATAAAGTGAGCTAGATAGAAACATCAATCATTTTAATTTCTTTTATGATTGTTGCATACATAGTAAACTAGCCAACCATGAACATTCAATTGCTATTCTTCTCACCTTGGATTGTCAAATTGTATTGCATGATTCTTTATTTGCTTGAGGATAAGCAAAGTTTAAGTTTGGTGTTGTGATGCGTGTGCATCATGTTGTGTTTTTTATGCTTTATCATATAAAAAATCAATTCATAATGCTTAATTATGGGAGTGTTTTGATGATTAAATTGAATATTACTTTGATTGCTTGAGTTAATGAATTTTGTAGGAAATGATAGAAAAAGAAGCAATAAAAGCACTAATAGGGGAAGCACACTCCCAAGGTGGCAAAAAAGTTAGAAACAAGCTTAAAGAGGAGCAAAGAGGATTTGTAACCCTAACTTATTCACACTCCAACAAGAATAACTCGAGCTACAAAGCTCCAAATGAGGTGATTTCAGTGCCATTGGAAAGTAGACTTCTAGAGATTTCCAACCATATATAACACTTTAAATTGGACACTGGCTTTGTGGGTGGAAATCACTATTCTTTCAGCACTACGTACTCGGCATGCAGCTAGGCATGCCTGGGTGTGGCACGCTGGGCCAAATTTCCTGCAAGCACGTCAGACTGACCCCTTCACCTTCAAAAGATCATAACTTGGGCTGGAGGGGTCCAAATAACGCGCTTTCAGCGGCATTAGAAAGCTGAGATCCGGAGCTTTCCAAAGAGATATAATAGTTTATATTGGAAATTCATTTTGGGAATACAGCAGATCAATATTTTAACGTGTAAGGCTTCCCAAGCTTTCAAAAGCCTAAAGTGCCACTTCAATGACACTCCACATTGGGCCACTTCCAAATACCCCAATTCCTTTATTTATTCTTCAATGTTTCAAGTCTCCATGAAGAGAATTAAAATTTCACAAGCCCAAGTCAAGCCACAATTAATAATCAATCAAGGCCACAAGAATCATCTAGAAGTAATTAGAAAATTTGCATTTGATTGTAATTTCATTTGAATTTGTAATGTAAGTAGCTTATAAATAAGACCTTAGATTCATCTTTTTAGACACACCATGGAGGGGTGGAGGTGACTCCACTCTCCTTTCAGTCTCATTCTCTTCTCTTCTTCCATTTCTTTCATACACACTTTTGTAAATATTTAGTTATGAGTCTCTAATTTCCAACGTTGGGAAAGAGAGCTCTATTGTTTTTCACTAGATTAATTTATTTTTATTATTCTTATTCTTCTCTTCATCTCTCTTTGATTTACTTGAAGGATTTGTGTTCTTCATTTAAGCATTCAATTATCTTGGGAAAGAGATTGAATGTACATGACTTCTATGTGAACGTTGGGAAAGGAATCATAGAATGATGCTTGAAAATCCTTCTCACACTTGAGTAGATTTGGGTTTTGTGATTGGATATGGTGACATTAAATCTAACCACTATTTAGATCTATGAGAATGTGTGGTATAATTAGGGATCATTCTTCATCTCTTCTCATGAGCAATTAGATCAAAGAATTGGTAATTGTTCAAGGTTAGAGAAATTGAATTACCAAGGGATTGGGATTCAATCACTCATGATTGCCAAGAGATCAATGATTTCATGATTGAAGAGGTAATGAAAACTATTGATCCTAAGAATGCAATATCTCTTGATCCCAATGTTAATTTCATTCTTAATTCTTGTTATTTACTTCTTGTCTTTAAATCTTGTCATTTACTTATGCACATTTATGCCTTCCAAGTGTTTGTAGAAATGCTTTACTTGGTTTTACTTTCTAGTTATTTACATTCTTGCAATTTAATTTTCAGCACTTTACATTCTTGTCATTTACTTTCTTGTCATTTACATTCTTGTTCTTTATTGCTTTAATTTAATTTCAAGTCATTTACATTCTTTGTTTGCTTATCACTCAAAATTGAACCGTCTAACTAGAATAATCAATCAACTATTGCTTGCTTAATCTTTTAATCCTCGTGGGATCGACCTAACTCTTTAAAGTTTTATTACTTGATACGACCCAGTGCACTTGCCGGTAGTTAATTGCGGAATGAATTTTTCTGCATCAGCCACCTTTTCTGCTGATAAATGTTTTAGCTTTATCAATAAACTTAAGAGATATTTTAGCTTTTGTCTCCTACCGAGTCTAGAGACTAGGTCATTTTGTCTCCTAAATTACAGAAACAGAAATGGAGTAGAGAAGAAGAAATAATACCCAGATATATCCTGGTTCAGCTACTCAATGTAATGTAGCCTACATCGAGTCTCCATCACAACTATGATGGAATTTCACTAGCTTGTTCACAAGATTACAAACGCCAATTTTTTTCTAAGATCTACCCAATCCTATTTGGGACAAATCCAGATTCTGACCCAATCTGAATTTGACTAGGACTCAACCTAGCTATCAACTGCCAAGTGCTAACCCAAGTTGCAAAGGAATCCCCAAAGGATCAATACACAAAACAGAAAGATGTACAAAGAAAATCTGAAACATCTTATGGCTTTTTCTCATAGTTTATCTCACTACCTTTTACCTTTCATTGGTTTTTTCTTACTAACCTCACCATGTTTGCCTTTTTTTCAATGAGACTCAGACAAACTAAAATGAGAAAAATAAATACAACATGAAAACCATGAAGGAGAAGAACTCAACCAGCTTAGGTTGCTATGAGAACTGAACCAAGTACTCTATTCTACTCTCCCACCTTCAACCCTTGGCCGTTTACTCTTATTATAGAAGAGTGAAGCTTCCAAGGTTGAATCAAGTTCAACCCCATGCTGTCTTCTTCTTCCTTCATCAAAGCTTGCAGTGGCATTGTCAAAATGGAGAGAGAGAAGGCCGAATCTAAAACACGCATTCACCTTCTCTTTCATCTTTTTTCTTCAATCTCCATTGATCTCTTCCATTGATGTTGACTTTGGCCTCAAGTTTTGTTTCTGAGCATTGATGAATTTCTGACCGTAATTGACTTCCCTTTCTCCATGGTTGCTTGATTTATGCTTGAGTGTGGATTTCTTCTTGGTTTCTTGGTGTAGCACAAATGGGGAAAACACCTTTTGAAGATGCTCTGATCGGATGCCATCTTCCTTTTGTTGTAGCTCAAAAACTTGCTTCAACTTGGTAACAAACCTTTTGCTCTTTGCCAAACCATAGCACCAGATTTCATATTCTTTATTTCTTCTTTGATCAGAGAGTGAGGTGATGGATGAGAGAGAAAGAAGATAGAAGAAAGAGAGTGTGTTCGGTGGAATTGAAATGAAATACAATTGAATTTTGCTTTGGTTACTCGGTTAGTGACTAGGTTAAAGTGAAATGAATTTTGAGTGCTATTACCAAATGGGCTTGGATCTTTTCTTTGGGCCTCTTTGATTTCAATTGTTTTACTCAATGCCCTCTTTGTTTCGGATGAGAAGCATTTGTTGTAGAGGCACTTGCCTATTGACTTTTGAGTGTGTGTTTTGGACCTTCATGCATGTGAGTTCTATTTCTTTCTTCTTGGGCTCATATTACATAAATTCTTTTTTGCACACAAACAAAACAAATTCATATAACCAAATATTCTTATAATGTTTGTTCATCATTTTATACAAGGATTTGTTTTCCAGATTCAACAATCTCTCCCTTGATGACAAATATTAATACAAAAATGAATTGAAATATATTTGGGAATAGAAACTTACCTTTGATGATTTTTGACACTCCCCTTATCTTTTGGTGATCGAGCTCCCCCTGACTATTTGCTTTGATCAACATGATTTGAACAATTCATTCATAGAAATATTGTCTATATTCAAAGATTAGGTAATAAGCAACCCGATTTGAAAGGATCAAGGCAAATTTTCCAAGAATTGTACATCCTTAAACAGAGCAAGATTTTAACAGTTCAAAAACAGATCCAAGGCTTAAACAAGAGACATAATACAACAAATTAGAGCAAAATATTCCATCAAACCAAAAATAGAATTGAACGAGAGCTCAAAATTGAATTAGAGCTAAAACAGAGTATGATATTCTATTTCAATTCATTTTCATCCATTTCCCCCTTTTGTTTTCAAGGAAGAAAGCCTGCAAACAGAATCAGCAATAAACATAGCCAAACAAAAAATATAATGCATACTTAGGAGAGTATAACATAGTTAAGGTTATTACAGTTATCCAAGTAAAACAGAGTTCAAGAGAAACTAGAAATGTATCAAAGTTCTAAAATTAGAAGCAGCAAAATATAAGTTCATAGGCAGTAGAGAGCAAGATTAGGCATCAGATTCTTCTTCCTCAGTATCCAAAACATCGTCAGCTTTGCGTGACATTGCCTAGATCAAGTAAATCAAGATGCTTCATAAATACCTCAATCCGATCATGAGATTTCATCAATGAATTTTCATTTTGTAATGCAATTTTGCGTTGTTCCTTGCTTGATAAGACGATTTGTTTGGTCATAAAGATGAATTCTTGAAGAACATCTTTCACGATCCCAGTGATCAAATATTTGTGGGAGTCTAAGGTACCAGTAACTGAGGGAGAGGGAAGGCTTTCACCCTCACTTTCATATATGGCTGAAGCCTTTGCCCCCTTGTGACCTTTACCTTTAGCTTGTTTGGGTACACCATCGCCCTTGAGTGTAGACACTTTGTTTTGAACGGGCTCATTACTCAAATCAATTGAAAAATATTCAAACAGACAAGTTAAAAATATCCCATAAGAAAGAGAAATATTTTTCTCACTTTTAACACGATCCTACATATGCCTAATCATAAGATAAGCAAATGAAATAGGAATAGAATTCAGAATAGCATAAAACACGAGACAGTCACAAACTGTCACCCATTGATAAGACCCGCTTTGAGGGATGATTATATGAGTTACTATGTGATGAAGTTGAGCCCTAACAGGTCCTAGGGCCTGTAAGTGGGGGTCATACCATCCTGAGTGAGAAGTTCTCATAGATTCTAGCTAGAGCATTTTGATGAGAAACGCCAACTTGATAATCTCATTTTTCATTTAAGTAAGCTCTGACTCCTATGTCTTGATAACCAAAGGCCTCACTGATGGTGTCTGTGTTTAAGACCAATTGAGTACCCTTGATATATGAGTGGAGTTCACCCTTATGAAAGAGCATGTTAGAGTAAACTTCTCTGACCAGATTAGGATAGACATGTTTTCGGATCTTAAACAGGTTATCCCATTTCAGAGCTTGAAAATTTCTTCTATAATCTAGGCCCTTATCAGCGAAAGCATCAATATCAGCCACAAAAGTGGAACAAAGGGTTCATTTTGAAATAACTTGCTGATGGAACTCATAGTCAGTGCAATAAGTAAAACGATGAGGATCAAAGTGAGAATGAGAAGGTTTACCAAACTTGGTTTTGAAGTCAAAAGAGTCAAGGTTTGGAGGCTCCCTAGTATCATGAAGAGTCGGCCATTTAAGACCTCTAGAGGGACGGCTGGGTGGAGCAGAGTGTCCCGAAGGATGAGGAGTGAGACATGGAGGAGGAGATGATGGATGCTCTTCTTCGTGCATGAGCCCCTTTCCTTTTCCACTATTGGCACGAGAGGATTCGACTCCCTTGTGAACAGAGAAACCCTTTGGATGAACTAATTTTTTGGCCATAGATTCAGCTAGTTGAGAGGATCAGGAAGAAGACGAATGGGAATGAATGTGTATACGAGTGAGGTTGTTTTGAGAGAGGGGGATTTTGTTGAGGAATGTATGCACCAGTTCCTTTTTAGGTAGCAACCTTCTTTCTCATTTTGAATAAGAAAAGGAAGGTTAGAAGGGAGAGATAGTGATGAAGATGGGTAGTGGAGAAGAAAGAAGTTATCTTGAAAGAGAAACCATCATTAATATATAGTGAAAAACTTCTCTTACAAAATGATTTTCAAGGAGAATTTTTGAAATTCAAAGGCAATGTAATATTGAAATGAAAAGTTCTGAAGGATGAGATAAGTTTCTGATTGATATGACTTGAAATAGAGAAGATAGAAAAGAAAGACTAGAACTAAAATAATTAAAATAATTTTATGATATAAGAATGAAGCCCATATCATTAAACAAAACTTGTCTCACATAGGCCCAAAGTCGATGCAAGCATGCCAGGCCATTCAAAACTGATTTCCAGTGATACATTCTAGAAAGTTTCTGGGCTTAGTTCAAGCCTTTTTGAGGAGTTCATTATATGCCCAGTTTTGCCTCCCTGCAACCTACGAGACAAGGCAACACTTGAACAATTTATTAGTCCCAATTACACCACAGTATTGATATCAATTATTCCTAGTGCAATTCTTAGTTAGAATCTATCCTCACAGAGTGGGTGAAAATATCAGCCAATTAATCTTTCGATTTTACAAATTGAATCTCAATAGTTCCCTTTTGCACATGTTCTCTTATAGAATGATATCTAACCTCAATGTTCTTAGTTCTTAAGTGCAACGGATAATTTTTACAAATATTTATTGCACTCATGTTATTACAAAACAAAGGAATACTATTAATTTTCAGTTTGTAATCGGCAAGCTGAGTTTTAAAGCAAATTAATTGTGAACAGCATGAGGAAGACGAGATGTATTTGGCCTCAGTAGTGAATAAAGCAATAGTGGCTTGCTTTTTACTAGACCACACGTTTAGGGATTTTCCAAGAAAGCAACACATCCCTGATGTACTTCTTCTATCCACACGATCACCCACAAAATCTGCATCACAATATCCAACTACACAAAATTCATTAGTTCTAGGATACCACAAGCCAAGGTCAGATGTACCTTGAATGTACCTAATAATTTGTTTTACGGCTGAAACATGTGTTTCCTTAGGGTGAGATTGGAAACTAGAACACTCACCCACACTTTGAACAATATCCGGTCTAGAGGACGTTAGATACATGAGTGATCCAATCATTCCTCTATACCTAGTTTCATTAATATCTTTTCCATTTTCATGCTTGTCAAGCTTAGTGTTAGGATGCATAGGGGTACAGATTGGTTTGGCATTTTCTAAACCAAATTTCTTTATTAACTCCTTGGCATATTTACCTTGGTGAACAAAAATGCCACTAAAGGTTTATTTGATTTGAAGTCCAAGAAAGAATGTTTGTTCTCCCATCATACTCATATCAAACTCATTAGTCATTAGTTTTCAAAACTCTTCACACAAGGTTTTATTTGCCGATCCAAACATAATATCATCCACATATACTTGTACAAGTAAGAAATGATCATTAGATTCTTTAATGAATAGAGTTGTATCCGTAGTACCCCTTTGAAAATTGTTTGGTAACAAAAATACACTAAGTTTTTCATACCAAGTTCTTGGAGCTTGTCTAAGGCCATAGAGAGCCTTTGATAATTTAAAAATATGATTAGGAAAATCTTTATTTTTAAAACTAGGGGGTTAGGCTACAAATACTTCTCTATCAATAAAGCCATTCAAGAAAGCACATTTGACATCGATTTGAAATAGTTTAAAGCCTTTGTGGGAAGCATAGGCAAGCAATAATCTAATTGCCTCCATCCTAGCCATCGGAGAAAATAACTCGCCAAAGTCAATGCCTTCTTCTTGATTGTAACCTTGGACCACTAATCTAGTCTTGTTACGAACCACACTACCATCCTCACCCAATTTATTTCTAAAAATCCACTTGCTATCGGTTACTTTTTTACTATTTGGATAAGGCACAAGAGTCCAAACCTCATTCTTTTCAAATTGGCTTAACTCTTCTTTCATAGCCTTCACCCAAAAGGGATCTTTAAGAGCTTGTTTCACATTTTAAGGTTCTAATTGGGATAAGAAAGCATCATTGTTGGTTTTTGCTTTTTTCTTGCTTGCATATCTAGTAGTGACTCCATGGGATGGATCTCCAACAATGAACTTGCATGGGTAGTTCTTCAAGAATTTCCACTCCTGAGGCTTTAGAAATGAAGTTTCAGTTTGGCTGTGACTTGGTTCTATTTCAATCACCGTTCTGGATTCTCTAGCTTTATCAAGAGACAAGACAGAAATGTCTCCTTTATTTTGAGGAGCAAGTTCAAAACTGGTATTTTCCATAGATGAAATAGATTGGATATTTCCTTGATTTACTTGTGGACTCCTCTCGGCTTTATTTTCTGCATCATCATCTATGGCAATACTTGGGATGAAGTTAGTATCGGAAATAGATACATGTAAGGATTCTTCAATAGTTCTATGTTCTTTGAGGTAAACTTTATAAGCTTTACTTGTGGTTGAGTATCCTACAAATAATCCTTCATAAGATTTTGGATCAAAATTTTCAAGATTGTCCTTATTATTTAACACAAAACATTTGCATCAAAAAATATGAAAGTACTTGAGATTAGGTTGAGTTCCTTTCTATAGCTCATAAGGGGTTTTCTTTAACCCTTTTCTAATGATGGTCCTATTTAAAATATAGCAAGCTATGTTTACAGCCTCAGCCCATAAAAATTTTGGTATTTCATTCTCATAAAGTATTGTCCTAGCCATTTCTTGAATAATTCTATTTCTCCTTTCAACAATTCCATTTTGTTGAGGGATTTTAGGACACGTAAAATTATAAGAAATTTCAAATTTATCACAAAAGTTTTCAAACTCTTGATTTTCAAATTCTTTTCCATGATCACTTCTTATATAGACAATTTTCAAATCCTTTTCATTTTGAATCTTTTTACAAAGAGAAGAGAAGGCATAGAACTGATACGTAAAAATTATATTTCACGTATAACCGGCAAGTATACCGGATCGTATCAAGTAATAAGACTCACTAGGAGTGAGGTCGATCCCACGAGGATTGGTAGATTAAGCAACTTTAGTTAAATGGTAGATTTAGTCAAGCAAACATAATTTTGATTTCATGAGCATTTTGATTTTTGAACATAATTGCTGGAATTTAAATGGCAAGGAATGTAAAGAACTAGAAGATAAAGATAAAATGAAAGTAAATAACGGAAATTTAAATTGCAAGAAACTTAAATAACATCAAAGATAAATGGCAAGGAATTAAAGGGTGCAGAAATTTAAAGAACATAAGAGTAAATAGCAAGAATTGAAAGAACAAAATGTAGATGACAAGAATAATAAATTGACAGAATGTAGAAGGGGCTTGGGTTATGGGTAATCAAACAACTTAGAAGCAAAAGAAATAAGAATTGATGATGGAGAAGATCATTAGGGATCAGAGATGCAAGTTTTCATGTATTGATGTTAGTCAAGTCCTTCTCAATCATGAGTGTAGATCCATGGCAAGTGGGTAATTGAATCCCAATCTCTTGGTGATTCAATTTCTCTCAACATAACCAATTGCCACTCTCGTGATCTAATTGTTCATGAGAAGAGATGAAGCTCAATTCTAATCCAGCCACACAACTCCCATAATCTCAACCAAGGATAGTTACATCTCACATACCAACCAAGGTGTATTGATTAAGGGAATCATGAAAGGATGAACTCTAAACTGAATTATGTGGCTCATTCCTCAAAATTCACCACACAATTCACATAGATTAACCCCTCTCTCGATGGTGGTTGAATCTTTGAAGAACAAGAGTTTCCTCTTTGGATTAACCACTTGAATTGAGGAGGAAAAGAGGAGTTCATCAATGCATTCAAACAAGCAGAGCTCTTCCCCCTAATGAAAGTGGGGTTTAGTGAATCATAGCTCCAATTGAAAACTAAAGTGCATGAAACTAAAGTGCATGAAAATAAAGAGTGAGACTTCCAAACAGAAATTGAGAATTCAAGAATTCATAGATGAAAACTACAAATTAAACTACACTACTACTAAGAAAGAAGAGAAGGAGAAGTGAAGAAGAGTGTATGAAGGGGAGGGGTCCGAAGACCCACTCTCAATGGAGTGTGCCAATTCACAGAATTTCAAATTGGTCTCCTCCGTATCCCTTCAATCCAACAACCCTTAATGCTATGAAACTATGGCCTTTATATAGGCTTTTCTAAATTACAAATTGAAATGAAATTAAAAGCAAATTACAATTAAATAAAAATCAACTATTCTAGATGATTCTTGTGGCCTTGATTGGTTGAGATTAATTTATGGGCTTTGCTTGCTTGAGGTTGGATTAGCTAGCTTCTAAATGAAATTGTAGCACCAAGTTAAAAACAGAGAACTTGTGCGCATGTCTTGCAATTCTGGCCCAATGGAGCACGTTTTTGGCCAACACGCCTATGTAAACGCACGTTGGCAACGTGCTCATGGATTTCCTGGGCTGGGAGTTTTGTGCTGGGCGTTGTTAGCCCAAGTTGTTGCTAACAACTTGGCTTTTCTTCTTTTTGGCTCAACTTTCATGCTTAATGTTGCCCAGAATTTGAGTGTCAATCCTCTGCTTCAATATGGACTATCATACATCATTGGAAAGCTCAGAGTGTCTTCTTTCCAATGCCACTAGAATCACCTCATTTGGACCTTTCTAGCTCAAGTTATGCTCCATTGAAGAGAGCAAGGTCAAGCTGCCTTGGTTGGGCGTTATTACCAAACACTCCACCAATAACGTGCTCAACAACGCCCCTAGCCCAAATTTCTTGGCCTGGGCGTTGTTGCTGGAGTTGCCAAGGAACACGCCAGTTCATTTTGGCCCTGGCAACGTGCTCGACCACCCTTCCTTGGGCCATTCATGCTTCCTTGAATTTCAACCTCATTTCCTTGTTTTTGGGGCCTAAAGATGACTCTGATTCTAGCTTCCATTTCCTGCTCCACTATAGACTATTATATATGGTTGGAAAGCTCTGAATGTCAGCTTTCCAACGCAACTAGAAGCACTCAATTTGGATCTCTATAACTCAAGTTATGCTAGTTTGAAGGAGACAGGGTCAGGCTGCCAAAATCGCACACGTTTTTGGTGAAAACGCCCTTGTTTCCAGCGTTGCCAACGTGCTCAGATTCTGAAGCTCTAAATGAAGCCATCTTTTGAAGCCTCAAATGAATGCCAATCCCATACTATGATATATGGTTGGAAAGCTCTGGATGTCTACTTTCAAATGCCGTTGGAATCACCTCATTTGGAGCTTTGTAGCTCAAGATATACTCCATTGAAGGAGGTAAGGTCAGGCTGTCCAGCTCTCCAGCGTTTTTGGCAAACACTCCTTTGTTCTTTCAAGTTGGCAACGTGGGTTACCTTCTAAGGCTGCTATGCTTCGCAGGCGTTGCTAGAAAACACGCCTTCACCTTCCCCAAGTTGGCAACGTGGGTTATGCCTCCCAGGGAGCCAAATTTTAGCAAGGGCGTTGCCAACTTGGATTCCAAGTTGCCAACGTGTTTAGTTTCTGAGGTTCCAAATGAAGCCCGCTTTTGAAGCTTTAAACGAATGACAACCCCATACTATGATATATGGTTGGAAAGCTCTGGATGTCTACTTTCCAATGCCGTTGAGAGGGCATCATTTGAAGGTCTACAACTCAAGATATACTCCATGGAAGAGGGCAAGGTCAGGCTGCCAGGGTTGCTGCGTTGTTGCCACACACGCCCTTATAATTTCAAGTTAGCAACGTGCTAACTTCATTCTCCTAGCATCAAGCTTTGCTTGCTACGTTACCATTGCACACGCCTTTAGAATCCAGCGTTGGCAACGTGCTAGCCTCCTTCCCTGGACCAAGCCTTGCTTGTTGGCGTTATTGCCAAGCACTCAAGTAGAAGTGCAAGTTGGCAACGTGCAAACTCCTCTAGGATCACTCTCCAGGGCTGCTAGCGTTATCATCAAACACGCCAGTGGTAGCCCAAGTTGGCAACATGTGATCCTCTGCTTCCTTGCCAATCTTGATGTGTCTTCAAGCCTTCTTGCTCTAATTCTTGCTCCATTGCTTTCTAGCTTCATCACCTAACATAAACCAAAGAAACTTCCTCAAGGTTTTGCCATCTTATGCAATAAATTTCAAGGGAATCATTCACATCCACTTGTTTATAAACTCCTTGAATATTTGCATGAATTTGGCCAATATTTACCTAGCTCTTGGTGTTTTAATGCATGGAGGTAAAACTCATCAAAATGCTTGTTTATTTCAAAGAAAGTGAATGAAATTAAGCTAAAACTACTTAAACTAACTAGCTAATATAGCAAATATGCAAACGCATCAAGAACACATCATTTTTGTGAGCTAAGAAAAGAATCTATCCGTATCTAGAGTAGTAATCAACAACTACCAAGACATAATATTTTTCTTCCAAACTTTGAGTTCTAGTGGGACCAAAAAGATCAATGTGTAATATTTCTAATGGCCTTTTGGTAGAGATTCCATCCTTGGACTTAAAAGAAGATTTTGTTTGTTTGCCTAATTGACAAGCATCACAAGTGATGTCCTTGTCAAACTTTATATTAGGAATACCTCTAACCAAATTTTTCTTTACAAGCTTAGAAATTCGGTACATGCTAGCATGACCTAATTTCTTATGCCAAAGCCATTTTTAGGATTCCATTAAGGTAAAACATGACACATTTTGATCTTTTAAATCCTCTAGAGTGAGTCCATACACATTGTTACATCCTTTTGCCTTAAACAATACTAAGCAGTCGAATTTTCTAAATATAACTAAATATCCAAGATCGCATAATTGGCTAATGCTTAGCAAGTTGTGCTTTAATCCGTCAACAAGAAAAACATCATTTATGAATGAAATTTTTTTTACCTACTTTACCTATGGCCACTATCTTTCTTTTACCATTGTCACCAAAAGTCACAAAGCCTCCATTATATTCGTCTAACTTGATAAAGAATGTAGACTTTCCAGTCATATGCCTAGAGCATTCGCTGTCCAAGTATCACATGTTGTTCTTTCATTTGGATACTAGGCAAACCTCATCAGTTTGATCAACCATGAGACAGGTTTGAGAGTTATTTTCTGATTCTTTTTCTTCGTCTGAATTGTTCTCCAGATCTTCCCAAGAGGCCAACAACCCCTTCTTATTTTCTTTCTTGGTCTTATCTTCTTTCTTCAACTTTAGACAATCAAACTTATAATGTCCAGCCTCTTTGCAATTGTAGTAGATGATATTGCTTAAGTCCCTTTTTGGTTTTCTTGAACTGCCTCCTTTGCTTCATTCTTTCAACTTCATCATTTTTCTGAATTTCTTAGCAAAAATAACAAACTCGTCATCAGATAAATTGTCACCGGATTCATTATCTAGGGACTCAGTGAAGGATTTGAGAGTAATTCCTTTCTTTTTTGTGTCATTTTTTAAGTAAGTAGTTTCAAAAGCAAGTAAATTTTTTCTCAGATCATCATATGTCATTTGATCAATGCCACTGCTCTCAGCTATAACTATAGCTTTAGTTTCCCACTCTTTAATGAGACTTCTCAGAACTTTCCTCACTAGAAAAGGTTTAGGGTGAGTAATCCCCATAGCATCTAAGCCATTAATGATGACGTTGAATCTTTCAAAAGTTTCATCAATAGTTTTCCCTTCCTTCAAAGAGAACATTTCGTACTCTTTGCTCAACATGTCTATTCTAGTCCGCTTAACTTGGGTAGTGCCTTCATGGGTGACTTAGATCTTGTCCCAGATTTTATTTTCTGTTTTGTATCTTGATACCTTTCGGTACTCCTCAAAGCTGATTGCACAGTTGAGCATGTTGACAGCTTTGACATTGAGTTCAATCTTCTTCTTATCCTCATCATTCCATTCGGCCTCAGCATTGGGAACAACTACACCATTAGCTCTTGTTTTGGTTGGGACTTGGGGACCATTTAAGTTTCCAGATGTTGTAATCTACTGATTGAACGAAGATCTTCTTTTTCTCCTTCCAATAGCTATAATTCTTTCTATTGAAGAACGGAGGTCTGTTGTTGGATTGTCCTTCTGTCAGAGTATAGGCCACCACATTGGAACCATTGCTGTTAGCCATCGGGATCTTTCCTCAAAGCCGCAAAGCTTGATTTCTTTGAGACCAAGCTCTGATAACAATTGATGGTTTTCAGTGGCAAAGAAAAAGGGAGGTTGAATCTTAGCCACCTTTTCTACTTATAAACATTTTAGTTTTATCAAATAAACTTAAGAGATATTTTAGCTTTAGTCTCCTGTCGAGTCTAGAGACTATGTCATTTTGTCTCTTGAATTACAGAAACAGAAATGGAGTAGAGAAGAAGAAATGACACCCAGATATATCTGGTTTAGCTACTCAGTGTAATGTAGCCTACATCTAGTCTCCATCACAACTATAATGGAATTTCACTAGCTTGTTCACAAGATTACAAACGCCAATTTTTTCCTTTGGATCTATCCAATCCTATCTGGGACAAATTCATATTCTAACCCAATCTGAATTTGACTAGGACTCAACCTAGCTATCAACTGCCAAATGCTAACCTAACTTGCAAGAGAATCCCCACAGGATTAATACACAAAACAGAATGTGCAGAAAAAATCTGAAACATCTTATGGCTTTTTCTCATAGTTTATCTCACTGTCTTTTGCATCTTATTAGTTTTTTCTTACAAATCTCATCATGTTTGCCTTTTTTTTCAATAAGACTCAGACAGACTAAACTGAAAAAAATAAATACAACATGAAAACCATGAAGGAGAAGAACTCAACCAGCTTAGGTTGCTTTGAGAACCGAACCATGTGCTTTGTTCTACTCTCTTACCTTCAACCCTTGGTCGTTCACCCTTATTATAGAAGAGTGAAGCTTCCAAGGTTGAATCAAGTTCAATCCCATGCTGTCTTCTTCTTCCTTTATCAGAGCTTGCAACGGCTTCGTCAGAATGGAGAGAGAGAAGGCAAAATCTGAGACATGCATTCACCTTCTCTTTCATCCTTTTTCTTCAATCTCTATTAATCTCTTCCGTTGATCTTGACTTTGTTTTTGAGTGTTGATGAGTTTCTGACCATAGTTGACTTCACTTTCTCCATGGTTGCTTGATTTGTGCTTGAGACTTTGTGAATTTCTTCTTGGTTCATTGGTGTAGCACAAATGAAAAAAACACCTTTTGAAGAAGCTCTGACCGGATGCCATCTTCCTTTTGTTATAGCAAAAAAATTTACTTAAACTTGGTAACAAGCTTTTTTCTCTTCACCGAACTGTAGCACCAGACTTTCGTATTCTTTCTTTCTTCTTTGATCAAAGAGTGACGTGATAGATAAGAGAGAAGGAGGAGAGAAGAAAGAGTGTGTTTGGTGGAATTGAAATGAAATTCAATTGAATTTTGCTTTGGTTACCCGGTTAGTGATTAGGTTAAAATGAAGTGAATTTTGAGTGCTGTTACGGAATGAGCTCAGATATTTTCTTTGGACCTCTTTGATTTCAATTGTTTTACTCAATGCCCTCATTATTTTGGATGAAAAGCATTTGTTGTAGAGGTACTTGCCTATTGACTTTTGAGTGTGTGTTTTGGACCTTCATGCATGTGAGTTCTTTTTCTTTCTTCTTAGGCTCATATTACATAAATTCTTTTCTGCACACAAACACAACAAATTCATATTACCAAATATCCTAATAATGTTTGTTCATCATTTTATACATGGATTTGTTTTTCAGATTCAACAAAGACTTTAATGTTTGTTAATTTAGAAATTATATTTCTATCTTTTTAAAAATTATAAATTTATGAAAAAAATTGTAAAATTATATATTATTTAATATTTTTTTGGTAATTTATATTATTTAATACTTAATAGTAAAAAAAATAAAAAGGAGATTTGGTGGACTTAGCACGTCAGCCCGCTGTTAGGCAGGGTGGGGTGAGATATCAGGACCGTCTCATTAGGCGGGGCAGGACGGGTCAGCCCGCCTTTTGGCAGGCTTTTGGCTTGGCGGGGCGGGGCGGGCTTCCCTGCTTGCCACCCCTACCAAAAAGGGTTCAGAAATCGCTAGCACATGCAATTTTAAGAAAATCACACGCTTCATGTCATGCGTACGCGTGAGCTGAGCTTTGCACGGGTCATGCGCATGCGCAAGCCATGCGTATGTGCGAGCGCCAGATCCTCAAAACTTCAATTCTTCATGTTTCTTCCACTTTTACATGCTTCCACTCCATCTTCTAAGCCATTCTTACCCTATAGATCCTGAAATTACTCAACAAACGTATCACGGCATCGAATGGTAATATAAGAAAATTAAAACCTAACAACTTTAAGGTCTAAGAAGCATGTTTTCAACTACAAAGCGTAATTAGGAAGAAATTATAAAAGCATGTAATTAAGATGAATAAGTGTGAAAAGAGTTGCAAAATCCACTCAATTCAACACAAAATAAACCATAAAAATTGTGGTTTATCACTCTCCCTCCTCTGTTGATTTTTAGTTATTATTTTTGTTTGTTATTTTAATTATTAGGTTGCTATTCCAAACTTACAACTTTTTTTGCTGTTGGTTTTCTGTTTTGTTAACTTGTTTGATTGTTAATTTATTTTTGTTATGTTCCTGTTTTGATTATTAACTGGTTTTGATATGTTCTTGATTTTAATAACTTGTTAATTTGATAAATTATTCTAGTGGTGTTGTTATTGACCTTATGATTGCTAGGTTGTTGTGCTATATATTGTTGACATTTTAACTCGTTAATTTGATAAATTGTTCTTGTTATGATTTGTTGTTTTTAATAGTATCAATCAATTTAATCAAATGGTATCTAATTGGTAATTTTTAACCTTTTTCAAGCACAGATAATAGTATTAATCAAGAACCACCTATGGATAATAATTTGGAAAATATTTTTTTTGTCTTGCCATTTTATGCTTAGTTGTTTTTTTCTTTTTTTTTTTAGAGTATATACTCATTTTGATCCTCAAAGAATTTCAGACCAAACACTTTAGTCCCCAACTAAAATTAATTACTCGATTAGTCCCTAGCAATTAATTCTATTAGTCACTTAGGTCTTTTACTCCGTCAACACTAACGGAGGATAAAATAGTCCCTGATAACTCTAACAGGGGACAAAATGGCCCCTGATCTCCTCGGTTCGGAAATGACACTATTCTCTCCCAATTTCCATCATATCTCGCGTAACACTAACAGTCTAACACTGTAACTTCAAGCTACACAATGCACACTTTATAACTTTAATGTTCATAAGAAAAAAAATTCTCAACATGTTCTCAACCAATTCATACTCACGAAACTATTGACTATGTCTCTCAACTACTTGTCATCTTCGATGTATCCTATGAATCTAGACAGTAAGTCTGATTTGTTAAGACTCGCCGTCATCGTTGTCATCACCCTCCTCCTCTGCCCTATCATCTCTATGACACCACATTGTTCACCACTCCGATCGCTTCCTTCATCTTCTTCTCCGAACCAATGTTTAGTAATCGCTTCAGTTTCTATATGAGCGGCAACGGCGACATTGCTCGTTGTACTGATAGCTTGGATGCAAGGTCAAAGCTGTTTGCCAACTTGGACTCCGGGAAAGAAGGAATAAAGCACTCAGTGTCTATTTCAAATGAGAATTTTCATATGATGTCGAAGGAGAATCTTCTCATGATGTCCTAATGTCCAACAATCTATATTGCTTACTGGAGAATGGAGAAAGGCATGCCCTTGGGGTAGTTGTGAAACTTGGTCTTGAGGATGTCGTGGACGTTGTCGGGGTTGGAGGTGATGTTATCGAAGACGTGGAAGTGGATGCTTCTGGTGGGTGAAGTGCAGAAGAGGTGGATGTACCAGTCACAAAGATTTAGGAAGTGTGTGGTCCATGACATGTTGAGGTAGGTGCGACACGTGTGGCAATTACACAATGGCTTAATCTTGGAGCTAAAGAGAAGGAAGAAAAAGATGGAAAAGAAAACTGTAAAAGTGAAGAAGGAGAGTATGAATATTAGGGTTATGCGAGATATGAAAGAATTGGGGAAGAACAGTGTCGTATTTTTGAATAAAAGGGTCAGGATCATATTATCCTTTGTTAGAGTTGTTAGGGATTATTTTGTCCCCTGTTAGAGTTGTCAGGGACTATTTTGTCTTCCGTTAGAATTGACGGAGCCAAGGACCTATGTGACTGATGAAACTAATTGTTAGGGACTAATCGAGTAATTAATTTTAGTTATGGATTAAGGTGTCTAGTTTGAAATTCTTTGAGGACTAAAATGGGTATATACTCTTTTTTTTTATTTGACTTTTGACTTTATATTTGGATGAGATTATAACATTGTTGTTGATGTAGTATTTTTAATTTGGATAATATTTTAAAGTTTATATTAGACTATAATTCTTTTTAGCATATTTATTTATATTTTATTTATTATTTTATTATAAAACAATTATTTCGATTAATTCACAGTTGAATCAGTTGAACTAGTAAACTAATAATTAGAGTGATTCAATGACCAATTCAGTTTTCTGAACCTTGGATGTACCATATCTGTAGCTATACAACTAAGCTTGTAGGGAATTAACCTCTATGGCTTTATCTATATGTCGACTAGGGATATTCGCAGTGCAGTTTTGATTGAATTTGAGTAAAAAATTCATCTGATCCGAATACTAATTTTACAGGCGGTGCGATTTAGATTAGATAGATTTTAAAAAAAATCCGATCCAATTTTAAGCAGTTTGAATTTGATTGGATTTGTAGTTTTGTAAATTAAAAAAATAAATATACATAAAAAGTATTAACATCAAATTTTAAATAATCAATAATGATATAACAAGTCTCAAACAATATCTTAGAAAAATCAACAATAACATAACAATAGAAATAAAATTATAAGTTAATTAAAATAAATAAATAAACAAATCTCATTTTAAATATAAAATATTTATTAAATAATAATAATATATGAAAAAATAAAAACATATATCAAATTAAACATATTATAAGTAAAACTATAAATATAATAATAAAATAATAATATTATAGCATATTATGCGGTTTGAATTGGATTAAATCAGTTTTGAAAAGTAAATTTAAAATCTGATTCGATCTATACGATTTGCAAACAATAGATCCATTCAAATTTAAATTAGTACGATTTTAATCGACTTTTAATTTAGATTAAATTGAATGAGTGGTTCAATTTAAATTGGTTTGAATTTTCTTTTTTTGAATCCCTTTGGATTTAAACGCCTCTCATGTCAACCTTGACCTCTTGAATTTAAAAATAAAGAATTGAGAAAGTATGAGGAGCCAATGTAATTAGTGTGCAATATGTACAATGAGGATAATTTTGAAATTAACATTAAATGATAATTAAATTAATTAATTACAAAATTATTTCCAATTTTAAATACAAAACAAATAAGAATTCTAAATAGTCACGAACACCTCCAACCCGTCTCCCTCACCCTCTCTCTCTCTCTCTCCCTCTCCATCCTCTCTCATCCTCTTTCATCGCCAAACCGGTGCACAGTCGTTGCTCAACATCCACCGCCGCAGCACCGCGTGACCTGAAGCCTTCATCAGCGCTGATCATAACTGTAGCACCCAACCTCCTTCGTGTGCGTCTTCTCCCCACTAGCAGCAGCTGCTTCGGTCGGCCCCAGTCCTGCACCGCTCATTCATTGCGTGCGCTTGTCCTCCGGCGCCTGCCTGTCTCCGCGCTAGTAACATGCACGGTGTGCGCGCCCTGCGTCCACCTGGCTTTTGCCTCCTTCGTCAGCCAGTTGAAGGCGTAACCATTGGACGGGTTACGGTCGCATTGGTGTTACGCCCCCTCACACTCACCTTCCTTGTCTTCTCCTCATCTATTCAAGCGCTTTTTTTCTTTTTTTTTTCTTTTTTATGGTTTCATCAAACCATAAGACTCACGTGGCAAATTATATATATATATATATATATATATATATATATATATATATATATATATATATAAATTAAATTGTTGGACGATCATAGTTGTTTCTTCAGTTTATTCATCTCTTTTTTTTTCTATTTTAATGGTCAATTTAGAATGATCATTTTAGTAGGTATGCGGATGGTTATTTTAATTTTTATGTAGATGATTATTTTGACTAAATTGAGTTTAGTTATATATAATTAAAATATGTTGGATGTTCAATTCATTAAGTAAGCTGATGATTATTTTTATTCTTATGTGAATGGTTATTTTTACTAAGGGTGAGTGGCGTGTGGCAAGCCAATTAGCGAAGGTGAAGTAAGATGATTATTGATGAAAGTAGGGTAACCGTCAATTGAAAAAGAAGAGGATATTGAAGAGAAATGGTTTGGTAAATTAAGATTTTGGATGGTTATTTTTTTAAAATAATTAATTGAATTTTTTAAAAATTTAAAATTTAAAATTGAAAAATTTAAAATTTGAAATTTGATGTGAAATAACTAAATAAAAATTTTTAAATTTAAAATAATCTGTGGAGGAGTTTTTAACTTTTTATTATTTACTCCTATTAAACTAAATAACTAACCTATTATTGTGTCAAAATTTTTCGTTCTCTTTGGCGGATTCGAAAGAATTTAACTGTTATCAATTATTAATATATTATGACTGTGTGGAATGCGAACCATGCATATGCGAAAGCTTTAAATTTGTACCCGCAGCGGAATCACTAGAATCGACTTCGACCCACTGATGAAGACCTTGCTAGTTGCTACCAAGCTAAGAGAATAAAATAAAGTTGGCCATTAGCTGACCCAGTTGATCCAAGGTGCCTTTTGCATACGTTCCAAGGGTCTGAACCACAACCCAAATAAAAAAATAAAAAACTAATGCTCCTGTGATAGAATGATAGTATTAAAAGTAAGTTTGACCAAACAATAAAATTAAAGTAAGTTTCACGTGCTTCCTTAACAGATTTTCCAATCAATCATCGTGCGAATATATAATTTCTTTTTTTGAAAAGATTTCGTTTCCTTTTATGAATTCCTTCTGCATTTTCTTACCTTCTCTCTTCAATTTCTTTTGTGCGTTTTTCTCTCCCTTTTCCTTCACTATTTACGTAAGTTTTTTTCTATGTTCTCTTTTTTCGTTTTTTCGTTTTCTATTATTTCTGAAATCAAGTTCTGAAATCGTTTTGAAGATAATGGATGTTCAACTTCAGATTATTAGCTGAACCAGGCGAAGTGGATTTTGAATTTGAATTCAATGAAGTTCTTGAGGTGTGGTTTAATTCCAATTAATAATTGAATCTGAATTTGAATCCAGTTAGTAGCTGAATAATGGGTGAACCAGTTTATGATTGTGTAGCTGAATAATGGGTGAACCTTGTCTATGAAATTTATTGTTCATTGTTCCTTATTTGAATTGAATCTAATGTACTAGATCTGATGAATTTTTTGCATTTTATATCAGGAGTGTAAATCAAGAATATTTGGGTGTATTTCAGGAAAGTTTGGGTGTATTTATAGTTTATGACTTTTCATCTCATTGAGGGTGAATTGTCTTATTGTTTTAGTTTCTATTTATTGATAATTCATGAATCTGATTTTTGTTATTTTTTATAATGGTTTTATAGTTGTATTTACATTCTATAGTTTATGCTTATTTTAATATGGTGTATTTTGGGTGTATTTTGCAGCAAATCTGTGGTGTTGATGAGCAGTTTGTATCTAAGATTGGGATGACCTTTAACACCCTTGAAGATGCTATAAAATTCTACAAGAATTATGCGAAGGCTGTAGGTTTTTCTACAAGAGTTCATAGCACAAATAAAAAAGGAAACGGAATTAAGAATCAATTGATTACATGTAGCATAGAGGAAAAATGAAAATTGAAAATATCTCCGACTGAGAAGACAAATCCCTCAGCTGGATTTGAAGTAGGAAAATTGAAAATTTTTTTATTGTTTTGAGTCCAATCAAGTGGTTGAGGTGTGGTTCAATTCAGAAGAAAAAAATGTAGCATTAGAGGAAATATTTTTCTGTATTTGTAGCAAATTTGGGTAACACAAAGATATTTGGGTGTAAGACAGATATTTGGGTGTATTTGTAAGAATTTTGGGTGTATTTTTATTCTGATAAGTTCTGCATAACTTAAAACTCTTCCTCTTCATCCTCCTCATCTTTTGCTTCTTTTTTTTTTCATCATCATCACTATCTTTTTCTTCTTTTTTCTTTTATTCATCTTTTCTTTTTTGTTTTACCTTCTCAAGTTTCTTCTTATTTTACTCTCTTAACAAGAATAAAAACCAAAAAATCAAACAAAGAAGAACAAGAAACACATAATGCTGTAAAATTACTTGGAAGAGGATGAACTTACATTAATTTAACTAAAAGAAAGAAAGAAATAAGGAAAAGAAGAAGAAGAAAAAAATGCAGCATTAGAGAAAATATTTTTCTTACAAAAATGCTATTTGTACACTAAAATCAGCCACGAAAATCAGCCACCAATGTATTTGTGTAACACATACATGTGTGCTTTAATTTATTTTCAATGTATATTTGTATTTCAGTATGTATTTTATACTGGTAGCTGACTTTGGTGGTTGATTTTAGTGTAGACGTAGCATAACTCATTTCTGTATTTGCAGCAAATTTGGGTGTAAAACGAAGATATTTGGGTGTAATACGAAGATATTTGGGTGTAATACGAAGATATTTGGGTATATTTTTATTCTGATAAATTCTACATGATTCAGAACTCTTCCTCTTCATCCTCCTCATCTTCTGCTGCTTCGTATTTTTTTCATCATCATCATCATCATCATCACCATCTTCTTCTTTTTTTTCTTATTCATCTTTTTCTTTTTGTTTTACCTTCTCAAGTTTCTTTTTGTTTTACTCTCTTAATAAGAATAAAAACAAAAAAAATCAAATAAAGAAGAAAAAGAAACACATAATTCTGCAAAATTACTTGGAAGAGGATGAACTTATATTCATTTAACTAAAAGAAATAAGGAAAAGAAGAAGAAGAAGAAAAAATGCAGCATTAAAGAAAATATTTTTCTATACAAAAATACTATTTGTACACTAAAATCAGCCACTAAAATTAGCTACCAATGTAATTGTGTATAAATACATGTTTGCTTTAATTTATTTTCAATGTATATTTGTATTCCTGTATACTTTGGTGGCTGATTTTAGTGTACATGTAGCATAACTCATTTCTGTATTTGCAGCAAATTTGGGAGTAAAACGAAGATATTTGGGTGTATTTTTATTCTGATAAGTTTTGCATAATTCAGAACTCTTCATTTTCCTCCTCCTCCTCTTCTGCTATTTCTTCTTCTTCATCTTCTTATTTCATATTCTCATAATTCTTTTTGGGAGGAAAAATCAAACAAAGAAGAAAAAAATATATAATGTTACAAAATCAAAAAAAGAAGGAGGAGAAACACGACGATGAAGATGAAACACTCAAAAAAAAGGAGGAAAACACAAAGAAAAACGGAAAAGAAGAAGGAAAAAGAGGATGAGGATAAGAAACGCGAAAAACAAATGACAGTTGTGATTTTTATCGAGAAAGAAGAAGAAAAGTCGTTCATAATGGTGAATGAGTGCTTTGAAAACGTGATGCGCATATTAACAAGCTTTTAATTATTTTGTATTTCTCAAATATTATTATTTTATCAAAACGTATTTTACCAAGACTACTTTAATTTCATACTTATGTTTGCTGTGTGTAGAGACTATTTGACTTGCTAAATCACACTAGATGGTTCGGTTCTGATACACCTCTGAAAATATTTATCAGAGCTTAATGACACATTCTAACAAAAGAAATATACGTGAAAGGTTATTAGAGCTATAAACAGCTATTTACTAAAAGACGATTCAAAAATAATTATGCGGTTACTTTCGATAAGAAATTGGCTATACATTTCTTTCAAATTATAAATTATCCTTTCATGAAAAATTGATATGCAGGATACACAACAATATACTCGGCATCCGGACACAAATACAACAGGATCAATTAAATAAGTGTTTCTTTTTTCGAAAGACAGAAGCATTTATATATAGGAATTTTTTCCAGAAATAAAATAAAAAAATTTATTATTTTCTCAAACCTAATTTTTTAATTTTAATTTTTTAAATATGAATTTTTTTTTTATTTAAGGCAAGTTCGTCGCACTCCAAGACGAACTCCATAATTTATATAGAGTTCGCTTGACTCTGACGAACTTTTATATTTTTATAGAGTTCGCCTTATCCTGATAAACTTTAATATGCTTCTTCATAAATATTAGATTAGGTGAAAAAAAAAGTTGAAAGGTCAACAATGTCAATCATTATTATCGTCTCCAAAATACGTAGGAATATACAAGGTACACAGTAATAAGTCGTATTTTTTTTGGGAAATAGTGATTTTTTTAATTTATAATTAAAAAATTCTCGTTAAATATAGCTTATTCCTGTGTACCTGTGTATTTTTTGGAGACAATAATAATAGTTATTATTAGTGCAGCGATATTGAAAAAGCCATACTTATTGTTTGTATATTTTTGTGTACTTTTATATATTGTTTGAAAACTTTATAGAGAGATGATAATGGTTTAAAAATTTAGATTTGCAAAAATTTGAGGGGAATTAGCTGAACTCATCTTAAACAAAAAAAAAATTGATATTTAAAAAATTAGGTTTAAAAAAATAATAATTTTTTTATTTTATTTTAAAAAAAATTATATATATAAACAAAAAACGTCAACACATATAAAAATACGTATTATATATATATATATAAACAAAAAATCAAATCAGTCAACACATAAAAATATGTATTCGATTTCTAGTAAAAAAATATTATTATACCACTATAAAACAAATTTGATTATTCATTTATTAGATATTTAATTATTTTATTATAAATTTAATTAATCTGTTAGTTGTATATACATTTGTTTCATTCATTTTTTGATCGATTTATAATATCAAAATGAGTGAGTTTGTCCCGAAAATTATTTAATTATGATGTCAAAGTAATTTATGTCAAAATTATTAGTGATAGACTTATAAAAAATAATATAAAAAAATAAATAATTAAATAAAGGAGATGATGAAAGTGTAAAAATATTAATTAAAGTAAATAAACAATAAAAAATCAAAGAAAAATAAAAGAAAAAGAATTAAATAAACAAAAGAAGCAAAGTAAAAGATGACTTTTAATACTCTTATGCATTTACACTTCAATTTTTTGTTGCGTTGCTGGGACTGGAAATTTTATGAGCTTATATGATAATCTAGTATTGTTAGTTGTAGTCCCCAAATTCTTTTGAGTTTCTATTATTTATAGATAATGGAGATAGACTTATTATGGAGCATGTTATCTACTATCTTACTTCCTCCTTTTTTTTCAGCCATAACCTTGCTTTGACCATGAAGAATCTTGATCTCCAGGTTTTGACACCCACGTCTTCCTTGGTCTTAAAGTCCCACGTTTCTTCAGTTTGCTCCTCAAATTTTGTATCCATGTTCTCCACTCAATCTTGATAGTCGAGTAGCAAGCCTTGATGCTCAAGAAAAAGCAATAACTACCTTTCGACATCAACACTCTTCATATTATCTTTCTTCGATCTTAGCTTATCTGTCTCTACTTCTGTAGTCAAAACCTTTGGTAGTCGAAACGCCCTCTTGTCGAGCATAATTTCCTTTTTTTTGTACTAACAAATTACCCCTTTAAAACATGTTATTTTGTTAAAAAATACAAGCTTTAATATTTCTCGTGCCAGCCATATACAACTTTTTCAAATTCTTAAAATCTGAAAGGGCAGTTACGCATCATTTAAAATGACGCGCGTTTTTCTGGGAACACATTACATCCCCTAGATTTTAATGAGCCGTTCCTTGAATAGAGGATTCCACCATTGCTTCTCAAATTAAATCAAATCATCCCTAATTTCCAAGAAACATGCTTCTTGAAAACCTTAATCCTTTTCTCTCCGAGCAACACACCTTCCACGATTTCTTAATCGCTCTTTCATTCAACCTCTATGCCAACGATCATCATCACATTCTCTTCTTCAGCATCCATGGCCGCCACTTCTCATTCGCGCGAAGGAGATAAAGCCCTTTCTCTTCCTCCATTAGTAGGTAGAACAACGCAGTTCTATGATGAAGATGGAGCTTTGAGAGCCCCAAACCCAAATATAGAAACCTCTAATCTCTAGTGTCGCTAGGTATTTTTGCCATTCTCAATTAATGGAGTACTATTTTCCTTTTTAGGTCCTTTGGCAACCCAAGAACAAATTAATTATGTTTCTTCTTTCTTTCCATCACCACCAGAGTATTTACCATTATTTTTAGCAAAAATGTGAAGGCTTTATACTTTGCTGGTCGAGTTTTTAGAACTGCTCCCCCTAGGAATTTGAATCCTCTTTTTTTGGCTTGGATGTCTTGACTCAAACCTACATATAAACCGATTTGGAAATCTCTAAATATTATGCATATCTTAGAATTAGCTACCTTTGATCTCTCTTATATTGCTCGTTTACTAAGGGTCAGTTTGTATTTCTAGTGCCCTGCCGCCAATAACATTCATTTTCCTTATTGAATGATGGGTCCGACTCTGATGGACTGATAAACCCCTATTTTATGATTCATCTTGTGCTTAAATTGAGTGCTTTTATCAAATCTTCACCCGCTTATTCATGTAAATTACATGGTTTTATTATTCCTTCCTTGTTTTATGATATATGAAAAAACATGTTTCCTATGCTTTAAAAATATTAAATTTAATTATCCTTTATTACCATTCGATGCCATGATTTGTGTGTTAAGTACTTTCAGGCTTTTTAGGGCATGAATTACTTAGAGGATGGAAAGGAAACATACAAAAATGGAAGGAAAGCACAAAATGGAGTTTTTGAAGAAACTGGAAGCGACACGAACGCGTGGACGACGCGGACGCGTGCTTAGCGCAAATAGCATCGATGCGAGTGCATGGATGACGCAAACGTGTGACTCATGCGAAACACAACTGACGCAGGCGCGTGACCGACGCGACCGCGGGGAAGAACAAAACTCCAGATGATGCAACCGCGTGACCCACGCGGACGCGTGACTTGCGCGATCTGCAGAAATTACAGAATGCGCTGAAGATGATTCTGGGCCACATTTTGATCCAGATCCAAGCCTAGAGAACACAGATTAAAGGCTATAAATTAGGGAATCCATCCATTAATCAAGACATCATCAGAACATACATTCATACATAGTTTTAGGATTTAGATATAGTTTTTAGAGAGAGAGGTTCTCTCCTCTCTCTTAGGATTAGGATTAGGATTAGGATTTTATCTTCTTCAATCACAGGTTCAATATTTCTTTTATTTTATTTTCTCAAATTTAGTTTATGAACTCTTCATGTTTAAATTAATTTTCTATTTAATACAATTTGAGGTATTTTAGACTTATGATTGCTTTCTTTAATTTATGTTATTGATACTTTAGCTCTATCCAAATTATTTTCATTCGAGTAGATTTTCTTCCCTTTTGGCTTTGGTTAATTAATTGGTAACACTTGAGTTATCAAACTCAGCAGTGGTTGAAATTGGCAATTGCTAATTAATTTGGATTGCTCTAAAAGTTGATTGAAACTCAAGGATCAATTTAATTAGTCTCCTTGAATTTCCTTTATTTAATAAGGGATAACTAAGTGGGATTAAAACCCAATTCTCAGCACACCTGATAAGGATAACTAAGATAGGAATTCCAATTTTCATACCTTGCCAAGAGATTTATAGTAATTGATTTATTAATTCCTGCAATCTATTTTCTCTTATTCAAACCCTTTTAAAAAAATCCAAAAATACTGTTTTCCATAACCAATAATAAATCATACTTCCCTGCAATTCCTTGAGAAGACTACCCGAGGTTTGAATACTTCGGTTTATAAATTTTATTGGGTTTGTTACTTGTGACAACCAAAACTTTTGTACGAAAGGATTTTCTGTTGGTTTAGAAACTATACTTACAACGCGATTACTTTTATTCTTTACCGATTGAAAATTCGATCGTTAAAATGGCGCCGTTTCCGGGGAATTGCAAATGTGTGCCTTATTATTGGTTATTGTAAATATTTTTCTTTTACTTGTTTATTTGTTTTTGTTTTCCCTTCTTATTTCTAATAGCTACTATGAGTTCTCACCCCTCTTGCTTTGAGTTTGGTTCTAATTTTGTTGAAAGGAATGGAAGCTATAACAGGAATATGCATCAAGGTCTAAGTAATCAAAGATGGATGGAGCCAAAAGGATATGATCAACCCTTTAGGCAACAATACCTTCCTAGATATCATGGACAAGAGCCATTCTACAATGCATACCAAACTGATAGATATGGTGGACCCCCTTGCAGTTGCCAACAAGCCCCACCTTGTGCTTATAGACCACCCTCTCAACATAGCTTCGAACCACCACACTCACAAGCTCTTTTTCACCATTCACCGCTGTATGATCCTTATCCACCCTAATTCCATTCCAATCACTCCCAAGAACCACCACTTCCCTATGTACCATGTCCACATCCATCAAGCCAAGAATCACAGGTTCGCTTCGAAGAATCAGTAGATCAATTTCATGCAACCCTTCATAAACTGGAGCAAGCAATAAATCAATTATCTTACAGACGTTCGGACACTCAAGGAATCCCCATGACTTCATGTGGAGAATCTAATGAAGAACGTAGCATGAAAGAGATACTAGAAACTCTAGTAGACAGTACAGAATATGACTTTGTATTGGAACAAGTAGAGGAAGCTGTCATTATAGAAGAAGAAGTACTGATTGAAGATTTGGGAGATGCTGAACCTCCATGGGAATCCAAAGTTGTGGAGAATTTCGTCAAGGACGTTACAATTGATACTAAGGAGGATAGTGCACAACCCCCAAAGCAGGTATCTTATGAGGAACTGGACGAAACAACCCCAAACGCAAGTTTCCTTGATGATGATAATCACAAGTCAAGTTCTCTTAGTAATGAACTTGCATCCGCAAGTGAATTCTTTGAGATAGAAGAATCTTCCCCAAGTGAATATGAAGATGATGCAGAGGTAGACTTCTCTCAACCTCCTAATTATGACTCAAGTAATGAGGAATATATCGAAGACTTTGATCCAGACATGGTTGAAATTGAAGAAGTTTGCAAAGAAGTGGAGGAATTCACAGAAGACCACAAGTGAGTAGAGCTTGCAGAATGGTGCACGAAATTGTGATCATCAACAATGGCTCTAAAGACTTGGTAGTGCTCTCAAACGTGAATCACACTTAGTCACAACTCCACACAACTAACCAGCAAGTGCACTGGGTCGTCCAAGTAATACCTTACGTGAGTAAGGGTCGATCCCACGGAGATTGTTGGTATGAAGCATGCTATGGTCATCTTGTAAATCTCAGTTAGGCGGATAATAAATGTTATGGAGTTTTCGAATAGTAAATAAATAAAACAGAAAATAAAGATAGAGTTACTCATGTAATTCAATGGTGGGAATTTCAGATAAGTGCATGGAGGTGCTGTGTTCCTTCTGAATCTCTGCTTTTCTACTGCTTTCATCCAATCTTTTTTACTCCTTTCCATGGCAAGCTGTATGTAGGGCATCACCGTTGTCAATGGCTACATCCCATCCTCTCAGTAAAAATGGTCTAAATGCTCTGTCACAGCACAGCTAATCATCTGTCGGTTCTCGATCATGTTGGAATAGAATCCCTTGATTCTTTTGCGTTTGTCATCATGCCCAACAATCGCGAGTTTAAAGCTCGTCACAGTCATTCAATCCCGGAATCCTACTCGGAATACCACAGACAAGGTTAGACTTTCTGGATTCCCATGAATGCCGCCATTAATTCTAGCTTATACCACAAAGATTCTGATTAAGGAATCCAAGAGATATGCGCCCGGTCTAAGGTAGAACGGAAGTGGTTGTCAGTCACGCGTTCATAGGTGAGAATGATGATGAGTGTCACGGATCATCACATTCATCATGTTGAAGTGCAATGAATATCTTAGAATAAGAACAAGCGGAATTGAATAGAAAATAGTAGTAATTGCATTGAAACTTGAGGTACAGCAGAGCTCCACACCCTTAATCTATGGTGTGTAGAAACTCCACCGTTAAAAATACATAAGTGATGAAGGTTTAGGCATGGCCGAATGGCCAGCCCCCAAAACGTGATCAATAGTCTCCTCAGATGAATAATAAAATAAAACTGAGACCAAAGATATCTAATACAATAGTAAAAAGTCCTATTTATACTAGACTAGCTACTAGGGTTTACAGAAGTAAGTGATTGATGCAGAAATCCACTTCCGGGGCCCACTTGGTGTGTGCTTGGGCTGAGCTTGATCTTTACACAAGATGAGGCTTATCTTGGAGTTGAACACCAAGTTGTAACGTATTTTTGGCGTTCAACTCTGGTTCGTGACGTGTTTTTGGCGTTTGACTCCAGAATGCAACATGGAATTGGCGTTGAGGGCCAGTTTACGTCGTCAAATCTTGAATAAAGTATGGACTATTATATATTGCTGGAAAGATATGGATGTCTACTTTCTAACGCTGTTGAGAGCGCGCCATTTGGAATTCTGTAGCTCCAGAAAATCTATTTCGAGTGCAGGTAGGTCAGAATCCAACAGCATCAGAAGTCCTTTGTTAGCCTTCTTATCAGAGTTTTGCTCAGGTCCCTCAATTTCAGCCAGAAATTACCTGAAATCACAGAAAAATAGACAAACTCATAGTAAAGTCCAGAAATGTGAATTTAGCATAAAAACTAATGAAAACATCCCTAAAAGTAACTAGATCATACTAAAAACTATCTAAAAACAATGCCAAAAAGTGTATAAATTATCCGCTCAACACAACACCAAACTTAAATTGTTGCTTGTCCCCAAGCAACTGAAAATAAATTAGGATAAAAAAGAAGAGAATATACTATAAATTCCAAAATATCAATGAATATTAATTCTAATTAGATGAGCGGGACTTGTAACTTTTTGCCTCTGAACAGTTTTGGCATCTCACTTTTTCCTTTGAAGTTTAGAATGATTGGCATCTATAGGAACTTAGAATTTCAGATAGTGTTATTGATTCTCCTAGTTAAGTTTGTTGATTCTTGAACACAGCTACTTTTATGAGTCTTGGCCGTGGCCCTAAGCATTTTGTTTTCCAGTATTACCAACGGATACATAAATGCCACAGACACATAACTGGGTGAATCTTTTCAGATTGTGACTCAGCTATGCTAAAGTCCCCAGTTAGAGGTGTCCAGAGCTCTTAAGCACACTCTTTTTGCTTTGGATCATGACTTTAACCACTCAGTCTCAAGCTTTTCACTTGGACCTGCATGCCACAAGCACATGGTTAGGGACAGCTTGATTTAGCCGCTTAGGCCTGGATTTTATTTCCTTGGGCCCTCCTATCCATTGATGCTCAAAGCCTTGGATCCTTTTTACCCTTGCCTTTTGGTTTTAAGGGCTATTGGATTTTTCTGCTTGCTTTTTCTTTTTCTTTCTTTCTTTTTTTTTCGCCAATTTTTTTTTTGCAAGATTTTGTTTTTCACTACTTTTTCTTGCTTCAAGAATCAATTTTATGATTTTTCAGATAATCAATAACATTTTTCTTTTTCATCATTCTTTCAAGAGCCAACAATTTTAACATTCATAAACAACAAGATCAAAAATATGCACTGTTCAAGCATTCATTCAGAAAACAAAAAGTATTGTCACCACATCAATATAATTAAACTAAATTCAAGGACAGATTCGAGATTCATGTACTTCTTGTTCTTTTGAATTAGAAACATTTTTTCTTTTAAGAAAGGTGAAGGATTTATGGAATTATTCATAGCCTTAAGACATAGTTACTCAATACTAATGATCATGAGGTAGAGACACAAAACATAGATAAACATAAAAAACCAAAAAAATAGAGAGATAAGAACAAGGAAGTTAAGGAATGAGTCCACCTTAGTGAGGGTGGCGCCTTTTGAAGGACCAATGGTGCTTTTTGAGCTCCTTTATGTCTCTTCCTTGCTTCTGTTGCATGATCCCTAGTGATTTTGGTGTTCCTATCCTTAGTTGCTCCCAATAATTATGTGGAGGAACATGTATCCCCTGAGGTATCTCAGGAATTTCTTGATGAGGGAATTCCTCATGCTCTCTTGATGTGCAGTCAAATGCTCTATTACTGAGCTATAGACCCTTGAGATGAATCTCTCCATTTCCCATGACTCAGAGGTGGAAGCAATTGTCTTCCCTTTTCTATTCTCTCTTTTTTTTCTAAGATTTCTCTGGCCTTAGGTGCCATCAATGGTTATGGAAAAGCAAAAAAGCTATGCTTTTACCATACCAAACTTAGAATGTTGCTCGCCCTCGAGCAAAAGAAGAAAGAATAGAAGAAGGAGAAGAAGATGTGGGGGAGAGGGAGAGATGTTTGTGTTTCGGCCATGTGGGTGGGTTTTGGTGTTAAGGATGGATGTGAGTGGTGAAGAAGAGAGAAGGCGAGTTGAGGTAGGTGGGGATCCTGTGGGGTCCACAGATCCTGTTCATACCCTGACCGAGCTCCTCCAACTCGGCAAAATCCACGAAAGGTCCGACCTCGTCCCAAGGCCCACGCCTGAGGTCGGACCTCGGACAAATAAAGCTAAGAAGGCCCATCAAAAGGAACGATGCCCAAAACCTAAAGGCCGAAAAGGCCTAGGGAAGGCGGTTCCGCAAAGATAGGGATAAAACTCCCGAAAGATAAGATAAGATAAGAATATCTTATCCAGGGAAGATCACGGCCAAAACTACTATAAATACACTGGAGCACCCAGGTATGAGATACATTCCACATTCTACACATATCTGCTTGGACCCATGCTAACTTAAGCATCGGAGTGTCATTGCAGGTACAACCACCAACCGCCAACACATCAGGCTCGGGTCCCTGACCCCCACCTCGGGCATCTCCAGACGACCGAGCTACACGTTTCAGGTAACCCCCGGAACATTGGCGCCGTTGCCGGGGACTTGGAAGTCATCTTTTTACCATGGCGGACGACCCTCTCAACAATGACCACGCTACATCAGAACAAGAGGAGGAAGTTGACACCGGAGAACGACCGGACAGCCCTCTGTCACCACGCACTCCAGGAGGAAACAAACAGAATCGCTCAAAGACATCACTCCCAAACAAGGATCCGCAAAATACCGAAAGAGAAAAGAGCTCGGAAATTCTAGAAGCAGTCCGGGCACAACAAAACCGACTGAAACAACTCGAAGAGGACATAAAAAATCAAAAAGAAACTGAACAAGATCTGAGAAGGGAGGCTCGCAAGCGCAGAGAATTAGAAGAAAAACTGCGGAAAATAGAGGCCAACCTAAAAGACTGAACAGAACGCGGCACCACCCCCGAAGGCAACCATGATCCCTTCACGCGAGAGATCATGAAGGAGAAAGTACCGCGAAACTTCAAACCACCCGACATGGATCTCTACGATGGCACCACCGACCCAAGTCACCACCTCAGCAACTTCAGAAGCAGAATGTACCTAGTCGACGCCTCCGACGCGATTCGGTGCAAAGCCTTCCCCACCACTCTCACCAAGTCAGCCATGAAGTGGTTCGACAGCCTGCCACCAAGATCAATCACCAGCTTCGAAGACCTAACCAAAAAATTCCTAACAAGGTTCTCTATTCAAAAGGACAAAACAAAACATGCCCCCAGTCTACTCGGGATCAAGCAAGGTAACCAAGAAACTCTCCGAGAATACATGGAGCGATTCAACAAAGCCTGCCTGGACATACAACACTTGCCCACTGAAGCAGCCATCATGGGACTAGCAAACGGCCTAAAAGAAGGACCGTTTAGCCAATCCCTATCCAAACGATACCCGACCTCCCTATACGAAGTGCAGCAGCGAGCAGAAAAATACATCAACATGGAGGAAACCTCCCAGTTAAGAGACTCTTCTAGAAAGGAATCAACCTACCCACTCCGAGATCGAGATCGGGAACAGAAGAAGAAAGAAGAACCCAACTCGGACAAGCCATGGAAGTACCACAACTACACCCCCCTCCGAGTCTCTCTGGTAGACGTCTACAGAGAAGTATGCCACACCGAAAAGATCCCACCGCCCCGACCACTAAAACACAAGAGAGCGGGAAGAGATCGGTCCGAATACTGTGAATATCACAAGCTCTACGGTCATTCTACTAACGACTGCTATGACCTAAAAAATGTTATAGAAAAGCTGGCCAGAGAAGGAAAACTCGACAGATACATAGCAGAGAAAGGAGAAGAGACCAGGAAGAGAAGACGGGAAGATAATGAAGGTCGGGCCGAACCAACCCTGCGAACCCCTGAAAGACACGTTCACATGATAAATGGAGGTTTTGCAGGCAGAGGAACATCCAAATCCTCGCGAAAAAGACACCTCAAAGAAGTCTATCACGTCCGAGAGGACAGCCCCCTGCCCGAGTTACCTACTATCTCATTTACCCGAGAAGATGCTCAAGGGATAATACCCGGGCACGACGATCCAATGGTAATCACCATTATCCTAGCAAACGCCAACTTACATCGAACCCTGATTGACCAGGGAAGCTCAGCAGACATCCTGTTCAAAGCGGCCTTCGACAAGCTCGGACTTGAAGAGAAAGAGCTAAAGGCCTACCCCACCGACTTATTTGGGCTAGGGGACACCCCGATCCATCCCTTAGGATACATCTCGCTACACACTACCTTTGGAAGAGGCGAGCAATCCAAAACGTTAAGCATCGACTACATTATAGTCGACGTCACTTCAGTATACAATGCCCTCATTGGGCGACCAACCCTAAACAGACTGGCAGCCATAGTCTCGACCCCACACCTCTGTATGAAATTCCCTACCGCAAAGGGAATCGCTACCCTAAAAGGCGACCAAAAATTAGCGCGGCGATGCTACAACGAAAGCCTGAGCCTAAAAGGGAAAGAGGTCAACACAATAGAACTCGGACGAGTTCAAGCCCGAGAAGATCTTCGGCCACAACCAGAGGGAGAAACCGAAAAAGTCCAGATTGGGAACACACCTGAAAAAATAACAAACATAGGAGCAAACCTCAAAACGGGCCTAAAAGAGGAACTCATAAACCTCTTAAAGGAGAATTCCGACCTCTTCGCTTGGAAAGCCTCCGACATGCCAGGCATAAGCCCCGACCTGATGTGCCATAAACTATCAGTTTACCCGGGGTCCCGACCTGTCCAACAAAGACGTCGGAAGCTCGGACCTGAGCGCACGCAAGCAATAGAAGAACAAGTACGAGCATTACTAGATGCAGGGTTCATTAGGGAAGTAAAGTACCCCCTATGGCTCGCAAACGTGGTCCTGGTAAAAAAGCCCAACGGAAAATGGAGGATGTGCGTCGATTACACAGACCTCAACAAAGCCTGCCCCAAAGACCCATATCCACTACCAAACATCGACGCCTTAGTAGACGCAGCCTCAGGCTACAGATATCTCTCCTTCATGGACGCATACTCAGGGTACAATCAAATCCCGATGTACGGACCCGACCAAGAAAAGACCTCGTTCATAACCCCAAGGGCAAACTACTGCTACGTAGTAATGCCCTTCGGACTGAAGAACGCAGGGGCAACCTACCAGAGGCTAATGAACAAAGTGTTTTCAGAGCACATCGGACTACAGCTAGAGGTGTACGTCGACGACATGCTAGTAAAGACACAAGAAGACAGGAACTTGCTGACCGACCTCACCAGCGTCTTCGGCACCCTCAGAAAACACAACATGAGACTTAACCCGACAAAGTGCACCTTCGCCGCAGAAGTCGGAAAGTTCTTGGGCTTCATGCTGACTCAAAGGGGCATCGAAGCGAACCCGGACAAATGCCAAGCGATACTCAATATGAAGAGCCCGACGTGTGTCAAAGAAGTACAACAACTGAATGGAAGGCTAGCCGCCCTATCAAGATTCTTGGCAGGATCAGCAATAAAGTCACTACCTCTCTACTCACTCCTAAAGAAAGGGAAACCCTTCTCATGGACCCGGAGTGTGAAAAAGCCTTTCAAGAATTCAAGGAATTCCTCGGGCAGCCACCAATCCTAACCCGACCTCTAAAAGGAGAAGAACTCGTACTATACCTCTCGGTCGGACATCGAGCAGTCGCTTCAGCATTAATACGAGAAAATGACCAAGGACAACACCCCATATACTTTGTGAGCAAGGCACTACAAGGGGCCGAATTAAACTACCAGAAGATAGAAAAATTCGCCTACGCCCTAGTATTCACAGCTCGGAGGCTCCGTCCCTACTTTCAAGCCCACACCATCAAAGTCCGGACAAACCAACCCATGAGACACATCCTCCAAAAAACAGACCTGGCAGGACGAATACTACAATGGGCAGTGGAACTGTCCGAGTTCGACCTCCACTATGAAACCCGGACTACCATAAAATCTCAGTATCTAGCCGACTTCATCGCAGAATACACTGAGACCCCTGGAACCCCACTCTCATGGAACCTATATGTCGACGGGTCCTCAAACAAAACTGGAAGCGGAGCCGGGGTTATACTCGAAAGCGACCAAGGAACGCAGATAGAATTATCCCTAAAATTCGAGTTCCAGGCCTCGAACAACCAAGCCGAATACGAGGCCCTACTAGCAGGTCTAAAGCTAGCCGAAGAGGTCGGAGCCCAGAAAATCACGATCTTCAGCGACTCCCAGGTCATCACATCACAAGTAAATGGAAGCTACCAGGCCAAAGACCCAACTATGAAAAAATACCTGGACCAAACACAGGCACAATTACGCCACTTTCCAGAGATACAGATCCAGCACATACCTCGGGAACAAAACGCCCGGGCAGACGCGCTCTCAAAGCTTGCCAGCACCAAGCCCGGAGGCAACAACAGAAGTCTCCTCCAGGAAACCTTACAATCTCCCTCCGTGGCAAGAGAGGAAGAAACGCTAAATATATCCGACCAACAGCAAGGATGGATGACCCCCATACTCAGCTACCTGAAGTCGGGAACTCTCCCCGCTGAAAGAAAAGAAGCTAAAAGACTCACGAAAGACGCCCAGAATTATACACTAATTCACGACGTATTATACAGAAGAGGATTCGCAAACCCCCTCCTTAGGTGCGTCCCGACCTCAGAAACAAAGGGCGTCCTCGAAGAAATCCACGGAGGCATGTGTGGGAACCATCTCGGAGCTCGGGCATTATCCAAAAAAGTAGTCCGAGCCGGATTCTACTGGCCGACCTTGCAAAGAGACGCAACGGAATTTGTGAAAATATGCCCCCTGCCAAAAACACGCCAATTTTCACAAGGCACCACCCGAAGACCTTATCAGCATCACCGCACCATGGCCCTTCGCAAAATGGGGACTTGACCTACTCGGCCCGTTTCCCCAAGGACCGGGGCAAGTCAAATACCTCATAGTAGGGGTCGACTACTTCACAAAGTGGATCGAAGCTGAACCCTTAGCCACCATTACGGCTCAGAAAAGTCGCAAATTCCTATACAAAAATATTGTCACAAGGTTCGGAGTCCCTACTCCATCACAACAGACAATGGAACACAGTTCACGGACACAAGTTTTCAGAACTTGGTGGCCGAACTAAAAATCAAACAGCAATTCACCTCAGTCGAGCACCCACAAGCCAATGGACAAGCAGAGGCTGCAAATAAAGTCATCTTGGCCGGGTTAAAACGGAGACTCCAAGAGGCCAAAGGGGCATGGGCCGAAGAGCTCCCCCAGGTGCTATGGGCATATCGGACAACTCCACACTCTACAACGGGAGAATTGCCATTTCGACTAGCTTACGGGATGGAGGCAATGATTCCTATCGAAATAGATGAAGGGTCACCCAGAGTCATCTTCTACAACGAAGAAGGTAACCCGCAGGCACAAAAGGAAGAACTCGACTTCCTCCCCGAGGTCCGAGAAAGAGCCCGGATCCGAGAAGAAGCCTTAAAACGGCGAACGGCCCTCAGATACAATCAGAAAGTAATAAAGCGAAGCTTCTCCACTCACGACCTAATTCTAATCCGAAATGACATCGGAACACAAAAGTCGGGAGAAGGAAAGCTGGCTGCAAATTGGAGAGGACCCTACAAAGTAACAGAAGTCTTAGGAACAGGCTATTACAAGATATCCGACCTAGAAGGCAATGAGCTGCCCAGAGCCTGGCACGCCTATAATCTAAGACGGTACTACAGCTAGGAAAATTTGACCCGAGGTGTACTCTTTTTCCCTACAAAGGTTTTTTAATGAGACACCCGGTCAAGTAAGGCACCCGACCTAGTCAAGGGTAAAACACTCTGTAAAAATTCTTTCTTTTGTAAAACTAATTTCTCTATTTTCTTTTTTTCTTCCTCATGATGAAACAAATCAAAGTACCCCGCCAAGGCGCATTAATTTATGCTCGACAAAACGCAAAAAATCATTTGCCAAAAAGACCGCACAAGGTCGGCAAAGATAAAGCGACGAGGTTCAAATTAATGTGAGAAGTTATAAAGTAACTTTGAAAAGGTTCAAAAAGCCAAATAAAAAGAGATTACAAAAATAACTTAAAAGGCCGACCAACGACAAGGTCGGACCCAACAAAGGGAAGTACTCGAACACCCGAGGTCCGAGGAAAAACCCGGATCCAAGAAAGAAGCCTTAAAGCGGCAAAAGCCAAGATTTCGAAAACGCTTACTAAAAAGTTGCTATACAAAAATAACTAAAAAGTACAAAGCGAAGAAACGAAATCGAAGGAAAAGATAAAACGAAGTTTCAAAAACGCTTACTAAAAAAGTTGTTATCCAAAAACAACTAAAAAAGTACAAGCGAAGAAACGAAATCGAAGGAAAGAACAAAACGGAAGTTTCAAAGCGCTAGCTAAAAAGTTGTTATCCAAAAAAACAACTAAAAAGCATAAAGCGGAACAAAAAGTCAAAGCAAAACACCGCATAATAAGCTAAAAAGTTACTACAAATAGCTAATAGCAAAAAAGCGTCCAAAGCGTTCACAGAAACCATCCAAAAACAAAAGAGCCCACAGGCCGGGCAAAGAACCAAAAATAAAAAAGATTACAGAGGATCAAGGTCCTTTCCGGATTCCACATCGGTAGAAGACTGCGGAGGAAGAACCATAGAAATCGGGACAGCCTTGACAGCACCATCATCTCGGCTTGAAACCTCCACACCCGATCCATCCCCGGCCAAAGGTGAAGTCGGGTCCGCAACCGGAACCTTGAGGTCGGACACCGGAACCTTGGGATCGGACACCGGCACCTCATCCTCATTAGGAGCAGGAACAATCTTTCCCTCCACAACAACGTTGTCCGTACTAAATAAGCTCAGATCCAGGTCAGGAGCAAGAACCCGGACCTGAGCCTTCAAATTCTCGAACATAGCATCCATACCCTTAGCCACATGGCCTTCCAGCTCGTAAAAATCATCCTGAGCAGATTGCAACTTCTCCCTTGTCTCCACAAGCTCGGCATATATCCGAGTATAATTCTCCGTCGCCGCTTTCGCCATCTCCTCGGACGCTTTCGCTGCCGCCACAGCCGCGGTAGCTTTAGCTTTCTCCTTCTCCAAAGAGGCCTCCAGCTCCGTAATCCTAGCAGCCTTCAGCTCACTAATCTTCTCGAACTCGGACTGAGCCTTCTCAAGTCGGGAGCTGGTCGCGCCAATGGGGGATTTCTTGAACTCCCGGGCAATAGCAGCATGAAGACTGGCCATCCGAACACAACTCCGCGCCATATACTGAAAATGATGCTCCATAGACACGTCATCAGTAGAGATAAAAGTCTGAGGGAGAATATGCTGTTCAATCCAACCAAGAGCATCGAAATCCTTATCGTTAAAGCCCGCAAGCTCTTGAGAGGTCTTCTGTTTCTTGGGAGGAGGACCCGAGAACGGGGGAGGAGAAGAGGTAGCAGGCCCGGAGGTCGGAGGGTCTTGATTTATAGCTCAGAACTGGGGAGTCGGAATAGTCTTCGACCGAGTCTGAACGCCCACGGTAGTCTTCTGCGGAGAAGATCGAGCAGAAGCCTCAGCCTCGATATTTCGAGCAGCCACAGACTTCTTCGTCCGACGAAGGAACTTCATGGAATCCGCCTGAGAAGACATCTCTGCAAAAATATAAAGAAAAGGATTACCACAACAGAAATTCAACCAAAAACAAACAAAACAACAATATTGAAAAAGAAGAATCTCGGAGAGGTCGGGAAACTACCTAACTCGGAACGGAGAAGGCTTGGATCCCCCAACATTTTCTTCGTATCCAAGTGAGGTGCCCGACCCCATAAACTGCTCACCACACCCACAAAAGCCTGCTCAACCTCATCTAGACTCTCAAAAGTATACTTAGCAGACACTACATTCTCCTGCCAACAAAGAGGAAAAGAAGGCTCCCCACTCTCATCCAGAAAGAAAGGTCGGACGTCTCCAGTAGCCCGGACCTTGAAATAAAAGTTCTTGAAATCATGAAAGGACTCATCATAAAGGGTACAAAACTTTCTTCCCTGGTTAGCTCTAAAAGAGACCCAAGACACCTTCCCTCCACCCGACCCCGGCTTCGTCAACACAAACAAATAGGAAAAAAGAGAAATAGAGGGAGCGACGCCCAAAAACTGACACAAAAGTTGAAACAGCTTTAAAAACGCCCAAGAATTTGGATGGAGCTGCGTAGGGGCAAGGTTACATGACCACAACACCTCGGACTCCAGGTCGGTAAAAGGAAGTCGGACACTCAGCTTAGAGAAAAAACAATCATAAGCATAAAAGAAGAGCTTCTCGGAACTATCTAAAGGCGGGAAGCACACTCTCTCCTCGGATTCCGGGGCTACTAGTTCATAATCCCTCTCAGACTCTCTATTCTCACATATGCTACAGTGCCTACGGAACCTAGCCAAATATTCAGAATCTACCACAGAAGGGACTTTTAGGGGAAGGGGGTCTACCCAACCAAGACCACTTGGAATCTTGGTCGACATCGCTTGAAGAACCTTTCGAGACATGAAACTCTTACCTACAAAGAAGAAGTACAAACAGCAAGCAAAAATCACATAAAGCAGACAGCGAAAACCCGTTCAGCCAAGCAAGAAACAAAAACCCAACAAAAGAAAAAACGGCAACCCGGAACAAAGTACAACAAAAAGAGCCCCCCCATATACAAGCAAAGCAATGGCGGCGCCTCTTTTTGGGGCAACCCAGGCATAAAGAAAGAAGAAACAGACAAAGAGCCACACAAAAGAACAGAAAGCATATGAGACGAGAACAAACCTGGAAGAAAGAAAGAAAACGACGAGCTCCGAAGCAAGGAGAACGAAACGGCGGCACAGAGGAAACCCCGGAAAGACGCACGGAAAGATTCGGGGAAGAAGAACAAAAAGAAAGAAGAAGCGGTGCTCGAAAAAGAGATGGCGAAAACTTAGAAAAACAGGAAGGAACAGAATAAACGAAGAAAAAGGAAGGGAGCAAATAAATAATGCCTTCACAGAGCCCGAACGGAAATCGAAGAGAAACGGTAAAATGCAATAAATACAGGAACGGCCATTTTTTGAAATTTGAAAAACAACTATGCCCGAGCTCGACCTCCCAAAAAGGACGAACTCGGGCAGGGGCACTGTTCATACCCTGACCGAGCTCCTCCAACTCGGCAAAATCCACGAAAGGTCCGACCTCGTCCCAAGGCCCACGCCTGAGGTCGGACCTCGGACAAATAAAGCTAAGAAGGCCCATCAAAAGGAACGATGCCCAAAACCTAAAGGCCGAAAAGGCCTAGGGAAGGCGGTTCCGCAAAGATAGGGATAAAACTCCCGAAAGATAAGATAAGATAAGAATATCTTATCCAGGGAAGATCACGGCCAAAACTACTATAAATACACTGGAGCACCCAGGTATGAGATACATTCCACATTCTACACATATCTGCTTGGACCCATGCTAACTTAAGCATCGGAGTGTCATTGCAGGTACAACCACCAACCGCCAACACATCAGGCTCGGGTCCCTGACCCCCACCTCGGGCATCTCCAGACGACCGAGCTACACGTTTCAGGTAACCCCCGGAACAGATCCTGAGATGATCCTGTGGGGTCCACAGATCCTAAGGTGTCAAGGATTTACATCCATGCACCAATGAGGCGTGTAAAATGCCCTCTGCATAAAATCCTGGTGTTTAACACCAGATTGGTGTTTGTTTCTGGCGTTAAACGCCAGCTCTAAGCTTGTTCTGGGCGTTCAACGCCCATCTGCAGCATGTTTCTGGCGTTGAACGCCAGCTTTCCTCAGTGTGTAATCCTGGCGTTTAAACGCCAGATTGCTGCATGTTTTTGGCGTTCAGCGCCAGATCCATGCTCTGTTCTGGCGTTGAACGCCGGCCAGATGCTCCTTACTGGCGTTGAAACGCCAGTAAGTCCTTCCTCCAGGGTGTGATTTTTCTTCTGCTGTTTTTGATTCTGTTTTTAATTTTAGTATTTTTTTCGTGACTCCACATGATCATGAACCTAATAAAACATAGAAGAACAATAAAAAGAAAAATAAAATTAGACAAATAAAAATTGGGTTGCCTCCTAATAAGCGCTTTTTTAATGTCAATAGCTTGACAGTGGGCTCTCATGGAGCCACATAGGTGATCAGGTCAATGTTGTAGACTCCCAACACCAAACTTAGAGTTTGGATGTGGGGGTTCAACACCAGACTTAGAGTTTGGCTGTGGCCTCCCAACACTAAACTTAGAGGTTGATTGTGGGGGCTTTGTTTGACTCTGTACTAAGAGAAGCTTTTCATGCTTCCTCTCCATTGTTAAAGAAGAAGATCCTTGAGCTTTAAACACAAGGTAGTCCCCATTCAGTTGACGGACTAATTCTCCTATGTTAACATCTATCACAGCTCCTGCTGTGGCTAGGAAAGGTCTTCCAAGGATGATGCATTCATCCTCCTCCTTCCTAGTGTCTAAGATTATGAAATCAGCAGGGATGTAAAGGCCTTCAACCTTTACCAACATGTCCTCTACCAATCCATAAGCTTGTCTTACTGACTTGTCTGCCATTTGCAATGAGAGTATGGCAGGCTGTACCTCAATGATCCCCAGCTTCTCCATTACAGAGAGTGGCATAAGATTTATACTTGATCCCAGGTCACGCAGAGTTTTTTCAAAGATCATGGTGCCTATGGTGCAGGGTATTACGAATTTGCCAGGATCTTGTCTCTTTTTAAGTAAAGTTTGCTGAACCCATGTATCTAGTTCACTAATGAGCAAGGAAGGTTCACCTTCCCAAGTCTCATTACCAAATAACTTGGCATTCAGCTTCATGATAGCTCCTAAATATTGAGCAACTTGCTCTCCAGTTACATCTTCATCCTCTTCAGAGGAAGAATAGTCTTCAGAGCTTATGAATGGTAGAAGGAGGTTTAATGGGATCTCTATGGTCTTTATATGAGCCTCAGATTCCTTTAGGTCCTTGATGAGCGGATAATTTATACTCTTTTTGGCATTGTTTTTAGTATGTTTTTAGTATGTTTTAGTTAGTTTTTAGTATATTCTTATTAGTTTTTAGTTAAAATTCACTTTTTTGGACTTTACTATGAGTTTGTGTGTTTTTCTGTGATTTCAGGTATTTTCTGGCTGAAATTGAGGGACCTGAGCAAAAATCTGATTCAGAGACTGAAATGGACTGCAGATGCTATTGGATTCTGACCTCCCTGCACTCGAAGTAGATTTTCTGGAGCTACAGAAGCCCAATTGGCGCGCTCTCAACGGAGTTGGAAAGTAGACATCCTGGGCTTTCCAGCAATGTATAATAGTCCATACTTTGCCCGAGCTTTGATGGCCCAAACCGGCATTCCAAATCAGCTCAAAACTGCCCGGCGTTAAACGCTGGAACTGGCACAAGAATGGGAGTTAAACGCCCAAACTGGCACAAAAGCCGGCGTTTAACTCCAAGAGAAGTCTCTACACGAAAATGCTTCAATGCTCAGCCCAAGCACACACCAAGTGGGCCCGGAAGTGGATTTTTATGTCATTTACTCATTTCTGTAAACCCTAGGCTACTAGTTCTCTACAAATAGGACCTTTTGCTATTGTATTTTCATCTCTGGATCTTAGATCATCTTTAGATCTTTGAATCTTTGGATCCTTGATCATTTTGAGTCTTTTGATCATGTATTGGGAGGCTGGCCTCTCGGCCATGCCTAGACCTTGTTCTTATGTATTTTCAACGGTGGAGTTTCTACACACCATAGATTAAGGTGTGGAGCTCTGCTGTACCTCGAGTATTAATGCAATTACTATTGTTCTTCTATTCAAATCAGCTTGTTCTTATTCCAAGATATTCATTCGCACTCAAGAACTTGATGAATGTGATGATTATGTGACGCTCATTATCATTCTCACTTATGAACGCGTGCCTGACAACCACTCCCGTTCTACAAGCAAACAAGGCTTGAATGTTTATCTCTTGGATTCTTTAATCGGAATCTTCGTGGTATAAGCTAGAATTGATGGTGGCATTGAAGAGAATCCGGAAGGTCTAAACCTTGTCTGTGGTATTCTGAGTAGGATTCAATGATTGAATGACTGTGACGAGCTTCAAACTCCTGAAGGCTGGGCATTAGTGACAGATGCAAAAGAATCAATGGATTCTACTCCAACTTGATTGAGAACCGACAGATGATTAGCCGTGCCGTGACAGGGTGCGTTGAACATTTTCACTGAGAGGACGGGATTGTAGCCACTGATAACGGTGATGCCCAACATACAGCTTGCCATGGAAAGGAGTAAGAAGGATTGGATGAAGACAGTAGGAAAGCAGAGAGACGGAAGGGACAAAGCATCTCCATTCGCTTATTTGAAGTTCTCACCAATGAATTACATAAGTATCTCTATCTTTATCTTTATGTTTTATTCATATATCATCCATATCCATTTGAATCTGCCTGACAAAGATTTACTAGGTGACCATAGCTTGCTTCATACCAACAATCTCCGTGGGATCGACCCTTACTCGCGTAAGGTTTATTACTTGGACGACCCAGTGAACTTGCTGGTTAGTTGTATGAAGTTGTGAAATTATGTTTATACCATGGTATTGAGCACCAAGTTTTTGGATTCATTACCGGGGATTATTTGAGTTGTGAAAAGTAGTGATCACAATTTTGTGCACCAAGTTTTTGGTATTTTTCTTAAGAGTTCTTGAGAATGAATTCTAGTGTTTTAAGGTGATGTTCTTATCATCACCAAAGCTGATTGATTCTCATCAATTTAGCTCTTGAATGCAATGTCCTGCTGAAGCTTGGCTAGCCATGTCTAATTTCTTTAGACTGAAGCTTTAGACTAACATTGCATGATTCCTAAAATTCTCATTAAGAATTTTGATATCTTTATTTTCTTTTCCACTTAATTTTCGAAAAATCCAAAAAAAAATTTACAAAATGATAAAAACTAAAAATATTGTATGTTTCTTGTTTGAGTCTAGTGTCTCATTTTAAGTTTGGTGTCAATTGCATGTTTCTGTTCTTCTTGCATTCATTCATGTGTCTTCCTTAATCTTCAAGTTGTTCTTGATGATTTCCTTGCTCTGATCTTTAAATTCTCTTGACTTGAGTGTTTTATTGTTTCTCATATGCATTCTCATTTTGTTAGTGTCAATAGTATACAAACTGCTAAGTTTGGTGTCTTGCATGCATTGTCATTTGATTTTGGTTGCATTTTGATTATTAAAAATCCAAAATTTTTTTTTTATTTGTGTCTTTTCAAGTCAATAATACAGAGAATTGAAGATTCAGAACATACAGCAGAGGAATTATACAGAAAAAGCTGGGCGTTCAAAATGTTCAGTGAAGAAGAAAAACTGGCGTTTAAACGCCAGCTAGGGTACCTGGCTGGGCATTTAACGCCCAAAAGGGTAGTGCTTTGGGTGTTAAACGCCAGAATGTGCACCATTCTGGGCGTTTAACTCCAGGATGGCACAAGATGGAAGATTCTGTTTTTAATTCAAATTTTTTTCAGGTTTTCAAAATTTTTCAAAATCAAATCTTTTTCAAATCATATCTTTTCAAAATCAAATCTTCATCACAATTTCGTGCACCAAGTTTTTGGCGCCGTTGCCGGGGATTGTTTCGAGTTTGGACAACTGACGGTTCATCTTGTTGCTTAGATTAGGTATTTATCTTCAGAGTTCTTAAGAATGAATTCTAGTGTTTCAAGGTGATGTTCTTATCATCACCAAAGCTGATTGATTCTCATCAATTTAGCTCTTGAATGCAATGTCCTGCTGAAGCTTGGCTAGCCATGTCTAATTCCTTTAGACTAAAGCTTTAGACTAACATTGCATGATTCCTGGAATTCTCATTAAGAATTTTGATACTTTTATTTTCTTTTCCACTTACTTTTCGAAAAATCCAAAAAAAATTACAAAATTATAAAAACCAAAAATATTGTATGTTTCTTGTTGAGTCTAGTGTCTCATGTTAAGTTTGGTATCAATTGCATGTTTCTGTTCTTCTTGCATTCATTCATATGTCTTAAGTGATCTTCAAGATGTTCTTGATGATTTCATTGCTCTGATCTTTAAATTCTCTTGACTTGAGTGTTTTGTTGTGTCTCATATGCATTCTCAATTTGTTAGTGTCAATAGTATACAAACTTCTAAGTTTGGTGTCCTGCATGCATTATTTATTTGATCTTAGTTGCATTTTGATTATTCCTCATTATTAAAAATCCAAAAATATTTTTAATTTGTGTCTTTTCAAGTCAATAATACAGAGAATTGAAGATTCAGAACATACAGCAGAGGAATTACACAGAAAAAGCTGGGCGTTCAAAACGCCCAGTGAGGAAGGCAAACTGGCGTTTAAACGCCAGCCAGGGTACCTGGCTGGGCGTTTAACGCCCAAAACGGTAGTGTTTTGGGCGTTAAACGCCAGAATGTGCACCATTCTAGGTGTTTAACGCCAGGATGGCACAAGAGGGAAGATTTTGTTTTTAATGCAAATTTTTTTCAAGTTTTCAAATTTTTTCAAAATCAAATCTTTTTCAAATCAAATATTTTCAATCAAATCTTTTTCAAAATCAATTTCTTTCCATTTTCAAAAATATTTGCTATCAATTATGATTTGATTCAACATTTCAAGTATGTTTCCTTTTCTGTTGAGAAAGGTTTAATGTTTGAATCATATCTTTTCTTGTTAGCCAAGTCATTAATTTTTAAAATCAAATCTTTTTAAATTGTTTTTCAAATCATATATTTCAATCATATCTTTTTAATCACATCTTTTACAAAATAGTTTTCAATCATATCTTTTTAATCACATCTTTTTCAAAATAGTTTTCAATCATATCTTTTTGATTTCTAATTTCAAAATCTTTTTCAAAAAATTACTTGATTTCTTCTCCACTCTTGGTTTTCAAAAATCAATTAGTTTTTTTTTCAAAATGTTTTTAAAATCTTTTACTTAATTTTCGAAAATTTCTTCCCCTCTTCTCACATCCTTCTATTTATGGACTAACACTATTTCTCAATGCACAATTCGAACTCTATCTTTCCTTGATAAGTTCGAATTCTTCTACCTCTCCTTCTATTTTTCTTTTCCTCTGATACCTCAAGGAATCTCTATACTGTGACATAGAGGATTCCATATTTTCTTGTTCTCTTTTCTTTCATATGAGCAGGAGCGAAGACAAAAGCATTCTTGTTGAGGCTGACCCTGAACCTGAAAGGACCTTGAAGCGAAAGCTAAGAAAAGTTAAGGCACAACTCTCTATAGAGGACCTAACAGAAATCTTCAAACAAGAAGAAGACATGGCAGCCGAAAACAACAACAATGCCAACAATGCAAGGAAGGTGCTGGGTGACTTTACTGCACCTACTCCCGACTTCTATGGGAGAAGCATCTCTATCCCTGCCATTGGAGTAAACAACTTTGAGCTTAAGCCTCAATTAGTTTCTCTAATACAACAGAATTGCAAGTTCCATGGACTTCCATTGGAAGATCCTCATTAATTTTTAGCTGAATTCTTGTAAATCTGTGACACTGTCAAGACTATTGGGGTTGACCCTGAGGTCTACAGACTTATGCTATTCCCTTTTGCTGTAAGAGACAGAGTTAGGATATGGTTGGACTCACAACCTAAAGAAAGCCTGAACTCTTGGGAAAAGCTAGTCAATGCCTTCTTGGCAAAGTTCTTTCCACCTCAAAAATTGAGTAAGCTTAGAGTGGAAGTCCAGACCTTCAGACAGAAGGAAGGAGAATCCCTCTATGAAGCTTGGGAAAGATACAAACAATTGATCAGAAAGTGTCCCTCTGACATGCTTTCTGAATGGAGCATCATAGGTATTTTCTATGATGATCTGTCTGAACTGTCCAAGAAGTCTTTGGATAGCTCTACTGGAGGATCTCTTCATCTGATGAAGACGCCTACAGAAGCTCAAGAACTAATTAAAATGGTTGCAAATAACCAATTCATGTACACTTCTGAAAGGAATCCTGTGAACAATGGGACAAATCAGAAGAAAGGAGTTCTTGAGATTGATACTCAGCAAGTCAATTTGATTTCTCAAAGTCTGTCTGGAATGCAAGCTGCACCAGGTAGTACTAAGGACGCTTCATCTGAAGAAGAAGCTTATGATCCTGAGAACCCTTCAATGAAAGAGGTGAATTACATGGGAGAACCCTATGGAAACACCTATAATTCTTCATGGAGAAATCATCCAAATCTCTCATGGAAGGATCAACAGAGACCTCAACAAGGTTTCAACAACAATAATGGTGAAAGAAACAGGTTTAGCAATGGCAAGCCTTTTCCATCATCTTCTCAGCAACAGACAGAGAATTCTAAGCAGAACCACTCTGACTTAGCAACCATGGTCTCTGATCTAATCAAAACCACTCAAAGTTTCATGACTGAAACAAGGTCCTCCTTTAGGAATTTGGAGGCAAAAGTGGGACAGCTGAGCAAGAAAATTACTGAACTCCCTCCTAGTACTCTTCCAAGCAATACAGAAGAGAATCCAAAAGGAGAGTACAAGGCCATCAACATGGCCGAACTTGGAGAGGATGAAGAGGCAGTGAGCGCCACTGAGGAAGACCTCTATGGACGTCCACTGGCCTCCAATGAGTTCCCTAATTAGGAACCATGGGAATCTGAGGCTCACACTGAGACCATAGAGATTCCAATGGATTTACTTCTGCCATTCATGAGCTCTGATGAGTATTCTTCCTCTAAAGAAGATGAGTATGTCACTGAAGAGCAAGTTGCTAAATACCTTGGAGCAATCATGAAGCTAAATGACAAGTTATTTGGTAATGAGACTTGAGAGAACGAACCTCCTTTGCTCACCAAAGAACTGGATGACTTGTCTCGGCAGAGATTACCTCAAAAGAGACAAGATCCTGGGAAGTTTTCAATACCTTGTACCATAGGCACCATGACCTTTAAGAAGGCTCTGTGTGACTTAGGGTCAAGTATAAACCTCATGCCTCTCTCTGTAATGGAGAAGCTAGGGATCTTTGAGGTACAAGCTGCAAGAATCTCACTAGAGATGGAAAACAATTCAAGAAAACAAGCTTATGGACTTGTAGAGGATGTTCTGGTAAAGATTGAAGACCATTACATCCCTACTGATTTCATAGTCCTAGAGACTGGGAAGTGCATGGATGAATCCATCATCCTTGGCAGACCCTTCCTAGCCACAGCAAAGACTGTGATTGATGTGGACAGAGGAGAATTGATCATTCAAGTGAATGAAGAATCCTTTGTGTTTAAGGCTCAAGGATATCCCTCTGTTACCATGGAGAAGAAGCATGAAGAGCTTCTCCCAAAACAGAGTCAAACAGAGCCCCCACAGTTAAACTCTAAGTTTGGTGTTGGGAGGCCACAACCAAATTCTAAGTTTGGTGTTGGGAGGTTCCAACATTGCTCTGAGTATCTGTGAGGCTCCATGAGAGCCCTTTGTCAAGCTACTGACATTAAAGAAGCGCTTGTTGGGAGGCAACCCAATGTTATATTTTATCTATTTTCCTTTGTTATTTTATATTTTCTGTAGGTTGATGATCATGAGAAGTCACAAAATCAATTGAAAAAGCAAAAATAGAATGAAAAACAGAAAGAAAAATAGCACACCCTGGAGGAAGAACCTGCTGGCGTTTAAACGCCAGTAAGGGGCAGCAAATGGGCGTTTAACGCCCAGTCTGGCACCATTCTGGGTGTTTAACGCCAGAAAGGGGCACCAGACTGGCGTTAAACGCCAGGAAAGGGCAAGAAGCTGGCGTTAAACGCCAGAAATGGGCACCAGCCCGGCGTTTAACGCCAGAATTGGCACAGAGAGCAATTTTGCTCGCCACTTGGTGCAGGGATGACTTTTCCTTGACACCTCAGGATTTATGGACCCCACAGGAACCCCACCTACCCCACCACCCTCTCTCTTCTTCTTCACCCATTCACCAATCACCTCAACACCTCTTCCCCAAAAACCCCTCACCTATCAAATCCCATCTTTCTCTTCACCACTCACATCCGTCCTTCATAAAACCCCACCTACCTCACCATTCAAATTCAAACCACTTTCCCTCCCAAACCCACCATCCCATAACCGAACCCTACCCATCTCTCCACCCCTATATAAACCCATCTTCACTCCTTCATTTTCACACACCCTAAACACTACTTCTTCCCCTTTGGCCGAACTACAAAGCCATCTCCATCTCCTCTATTTCTTCTTCTTCTACTCTCTTCTTTCTTCTTTTGCTCGAGGACGAGCAAACCTTTTAAGTTTGGTGTGGTAAAAGCATTACTTTTTGTTTTTCCATAACCATTTATGGCATCCAAGGCCGGAGAAACCTCTAGAAAGTGGAAAGGGAAGGCAAAAGCTTCCACCTCCGAGTCATGGGAGATGGAGAGATTCATCTCAAGGGTGCATCAAGACCACTTCTATGAAGTTGTGGCCTTGAAGAAGGTGATCCCCGAGGTCCCTTTCAAACTCAAAAAGAGTGAATATCCGGAGATCCGACATGAGATTCGAAGAAGAGGTTGGGAAGTTCTTACCAACCCCATTCAACAAGTCAGAATCTTAATGGTTCAAGAGTTCTATGCCAATGCATGGATCACCAAGAACCATGATCAAAGTGTGAACCCGGACCCAAAGAATTTGCTTACAATGGTTCGGGGGAAATACTTAGATTTTAGTCCGGAAAATGTAAGGTTGGCATTCAACTTGCCCATGATGCAAGGAGATGAACACCCTTACACTAGAAGGGTCAACTTTAATCAAAGGTTGGACCAAGTCCTCATAGACATCTGTGAAGAGGGCGCCCAATGGAAGAGAGATTCAAGAGGGAAGCCGGTTCAACTGAGAAGGCATGACCTCAAGCCCGTGGCTAGGGGATGGTTGGAGTTTATCCAACGCTCAATCATTCCCACTAGCAACCGGTCTGAAGTTACTCTAGACCGGGCCATCATGATCTATAGCATCATGATTGGAGAAGAAGTAGAAGTTCATGAGGTTATAGCCCAAGAACTTTATAAGGTGGCGGACAAGTCCTCTATCTTGGCAAGGTTAGCCTTTCCTCATCTCATTTGTCACCTCTGTTATTCAGTTGGAGTTGACATAGAGGGAGATATCCCAATTGATGAGGACAAGCCCATCATTAAGAAAAGGATGGAGCAAACAAGAGATCCCACTCATGATCATTAGTCTCTTAGTGTCTATGCTTTAAATTTATGAATGTCCTATGAATCCATCACCTTTCTTAAATGAAAAAAAAAATGTTCTTAATTGAAAAAGAAAGAATTGCATGAATTTTGAATTTTATAACAGATTAATTATTTTGATGTGGTGGCAATACTTTTGTTTTCTGAATGTATGCTTAAACAGTGCATATGTCTTTTGAATTTGTTTTTCATGAATGGTTGGCTCTTGAAAGAATGATGAAAAAGGAGACATGTTATTGAGGATCTAAAAAATCATAAAAATGATTCTTGAAGTAAGAAAAAGCAGTGAATATTCAAAAAAAAAAGAAAGAGAAAAAGAAAAAGAAAAAGAAAAAAAAATAATAAAGTTGTGATCCAAGGCAAAAAGAGTGTGCTTAAGAACCCTGGACACCTCTAATTGGGGACTCTAGCAAAGCTGAGTCACAATCTGAAAAGGTTCACTCAATTATGTGTCTGTGGCATGTATGTATCCGGTGGTAATACTGGAAGACAAAGTGCTTTAGGCCACGGCCAAGACTCATAAAGTAGCTGTGTTCAAGAATCATCATACTTAACTAGGAGAATCAATAACACTATCTGGATTCTGAGTTCCTATAGAAGCCAATCATTCTGAATTTCAAAGGATAAAGTGAGATGCCAAAACTATTCAGAGGCAAAAAGCTAAAAGCCCCGCTCATCTAATTAATACTGATCTTCATAGATGTTTTTGGGATTCATTGCATATTCTCTTCTCTTTACCTTATTTGATTTTTAGTTTCTTGGGGACAAGCAACAATTTAAGTTTGGTGTTGTGATGAGCGGATAATTTGTACGCTTTTTGGCATTGTTTTTAGTATGTTTTTAGTATGTTTTAGTAAGTTTTTAGTATATTTTTATTAGTTTTTAGTTAAAATTCACTTTTCTGGACTTTACTATGAGTTTGTGTATTTTTTGTGATTTCAGGTATTTTCTGGCTGAAATTGAGTGACCTGAGCAAAAATCTGATTCAGAGACTGAAAAGGACTGCAGATGCTGTTGGATTCTGACCTCACTGCACTCGAAGTAAATTTTCTAGAGCTACAGAAGCCCAATTGGCGCGCTCTCAACGGCGTTGGAAAGTAGACATCCTGGGCTTTCCAGCAATGTATAATAGTCTATACTTTGCCCGAGATTTGATGGCCCAAACCAGCATTCCAAATCAGCTCAAGAATGCCCGGTGTTAAACGCCGGAACTGGCACAAGAATAGGAGTTAAACGCCCAAACTGGCACAAAAGCTGGCGTTTAACTCCAAGAGAAGTCTCTACACGAAAATGCTTCAATGTTCAGCCCAAGCACACACCAAGTGGGCCCGAAAGTGGATTTTTATGTCATTTACTCATTTCTGTAAACCCTAGGCTACTAGTTCTCTACATATTGGACCTTTTACTATTGTATTTTCATCTTTGGATCATTTTTCGATGTGAGGATCATCTTTGGACGTCTAGTTCTCAGATCATCTTGGTTCTTCTGGTTCCCTCTCTGGGGCCGAAGCCAATGATCACTTTTGTTCTTATGTATTTTCAATGGTGGAGTTTCTACACACCATAGATTAAGGTGTGGAGCTCTGCTGTACCTCGAGTATTGATGCAATTACTATTGTTCTTCTATTCAATTCAGCTTGTTCTTATTCCATGATATTAATTCGCACTCAAGAACTTGATGAATGTGATGATTATGTGACGCTCATCATCATTCTCACTTATGAACGCGTGCCTGACAACCACTCCCGTTCTACAAGCAAACAAGGCTTGAATGTTTATCTCTTGGATTCTTTAATCGGAATCTTCGTGGTATAAGCTAGAATTGATGGCGGCATTCAAGAGAATCCGGAAGGTCTAAACCTTGTCTGTGGTATTCTGAGTAGGATTCAATGATTGAATGACTGTGACGTGTTAGTGACAGATGCAAAAGAATCACTGGATTCTATTCCAACCTGATTGAGAACCGATAGATGATTAGCCGTGCCGTGACAGGGTGCGTTGAACATTTTCACTGAGAGGATGGGATTGTAGCCACTAACAACGGTGATGCCCAACATACAGCTTGCCATGGAAAGGAGTAAGAAGAATTGGATGAAGATAGTAGGAAAGCAGAGAGACGGAAGGGACAAAGCACCTCCATACGCTTATCTGAAATTCTCACCAATGAATTACATAAGTATCTCTATCCTTGTTTTATGTTTTATTCATAAATCATCTATAACCATTTGAATCTGCCTGACTGAGATTTACAAGATGACCATAGCTTGCTTCATACCAACAATCTCCGTGGGATCGACCCTTATTCGCGTAAGGTTTATTACTTGGACGACCCAGTGCACTTGCTGGTTAGTTGTGCGAAGTTGTGATAAAGTGTTGAGATTGCAATTGAGCGTACCATGTTGATGGTGCCATTGATGATCACAATTTCGTGCACCAGAGTTACTCATGTAATTCAATGGTGGGAATTTCAGATAAGTGCATGGAGGTGCTGTGTTCCTTCTGAATCTCTGCATTCCTACTGCTTTCATCTAATCCTTCTTACTCCTTTTCATGGCAAGCTGTATGTAGGGCATCACCGTTGTCAATGGCTACATCCCATCCTCTTAGTGAAAATGGTCCAAATGCTCTGTCACAGCACGGCTAATCATCTGTCGGTTCTCGATCATTTTGGAATAGAATTCCTTGATTCTTTTGCGTTTGTCATCACGCACAACAATGCGAGTTTGAAGCTCGTCACAGTCATTCAATTCCGGAATCCTACTCAGAATACCACAGACAAGGTTAGACTTTTCGGATTCCCATGAATGTCGCCATCAATTCTAGCTTATACCACGAAGATTCTGATTAAGGAATCCAAGAGATATGCGCCCGGTCTAAGGTAGAACGGAAGTGGTTGTCAGTCACGCATTCATAGGTGAGAATGATGATGAGTGTCACGGATCATCACATTCATCATGTTTAGGTACAATGAATATCTTAGAATAAGAACAAGCGGAATTGAATAGAAAATAGTAGTAATTGCATTGAAACTTGAGGTACAGCAGAGCTCCACACCCTTAATCTATGGTGTGTAGAAACTCCACTGTTAAAAATACATAAGTGATGAAGGTTTAGGCATGGCCGAATGGCCAGCCCCCAAAACGTGATCAATAGTCTCCTCAGATGAATAATAAAATAAAACTGAGACCAAAGATATCTAATACAATAGTAAAAAGTCCTATTTATACTAGACTAGCTACTAGGGTTTACAGAAGTAAGTAATTGATGCAGAAATCCACTTCCGGGGCCCACTTGATGTGTGCTTGGGCTGAGCTTGATCTTTACACGAGCTAAGGCTTATCATGGAGTTGAACGCCAAGTTGTAACGTATTTTTGGCGTTCAACTCTGGTTCGTGACGTGTTTTTGGCGTTTGACTCTAGAATGCAGCATGGAACTGGCGTTGAGCGCCAGTTTACGTCATCAAATCTCGAATAAAATATAAACTATTATATATTTCTGGAAAGCTCTGAATGTCTACTTTCCAACGCCGTTGAGAGCGCCCCATTTGGAGTTCTGTAGCTCCAGAAAATCTATTTCGAGTGCAGGGAGGTCAGAATCCAATAGCATCAGCAGTCCTTTGTCAGCCTTCTTATCAGAGTTTTGCTCAGGTCCCTCAATTTCAGCCAGAAATTACCTGAAATCACAGAAAAATACAAAAACTCATAGTAAAGTCCATAAATGTGATTTTAGCATAAAAACTAATGAAAACATCCCTAAAAGCAACTAGATCATACTAAAAACTATCTAAAAACAATGCCAAAAAGCGTATAAATTATCCGCTCATTACAGAACCACTGGAAACACCTACCCCAAGGCCATTACCACCCAATACAAACTTCAAGTGGGTAAAATCCTTAGCTTTTATCTTTACTTTTCCACTTGAATATGGGTTACTTGAAACAGATGGCCAGCTTAGAGCTCTTTGCGGCTTTAAGAGTAAAAGGGACATGACTCGCACTCAGAGCTGACATGCAAGATCCAATGAGGTTTCACATTTCAATTTGAGGTGCAAGGATTGGTGTCAAGCCCAATTGAAAGGATCTCGGAAGCTGTTTGGTCACTACAGTGAGAATTCAGATTACTCACCACCCGGCTGAAAAACTGTAGATTAAGACAAAACGGGTATAAAAGTCCAGTTTGGGATCCTGTAATCTTTTCTGACATTTCAACACCCCGGGAGCTTGGAACCCTGTTTGAAACTGCTCAAAGGCTTTACGTGCCTTGTTTGGGACCCCAGAGGATGCTGGCATTCTAAACATTGGTGGAGATTCCTGGATGAATTCAAGCACAAGCCACCATAATAGGAGGCTCACCAGAATGTCCAACTTAAGGACTTTAACTAAAAGTGCTAGGTGGGAGACAACCCACCATGGTATGATCGTTCCTTTTTCAGTTTAGTCTGTTTTTGAATTTTGATTGAACCTGGAATTTTTGCATGATATTCATTGCATTTTGCATTCTCTATACTGCATAAAAAAAAGAGAGAAAATCACCCCACGCGAGCGCGTAGGCCACGCGTGGGTGTGGAATGGAAATCGGCATAAAGATCCAACGCCCAGAAAGTTGGGCTGGAATCGTGCGGCTGGTGTGCGTTTAGCACAAAATGGCCCACGCGTTTGCATCCCTGACGCGAACGCGTCAATTGCACAACATTTATGCCACGCGAAAGCGTGAGCGACGCATCCGTGTCACATGAATTTTATGGCCCCCTAAATGGAAACAAAAAGTTGCGCCAAAATGACACTGGAACTATGCGTCTCGCACAATTCACAGTGATGCGTTCGCGTGCCTCACGCGTCTGCGTCACTCATCTTTTACCCAACTTACACGATCGTGTCAATCACGCGACTGCGTCATATCCCTTCAGCATCCACTGCCCCAGCTCCATCCACTGCACCTCCACCTGCTCCTGAGCCAGTTTATCGTCTGGTACACCGACTTTTTGACCGCTTAGACCAGATGGAGCGCCGCCACCAGCAGCAATTTGAGAGGTCTGAACATTGCAATAGGCGACGTTATGAGAGGTCTGAACGTTGCCACAAGTGACGCTATGAGCACCTCAAGCTGATGATCCGATCCGGTGGTTACATCCCCTCAGAGCCAGACACACCATCAGAGACATCTGAGGAGGAGGCACATACCCAGGTTGAGCAGGCAGCACCTGAGCAGGCTGCACCATGCCATGTAGCGCCCCATCCGATACAGTTAGCTGACCCGGAGATTCCTCTACAGACTGAGCCTCCCCTTCAGCAGACAAACCCCCTTCCACTCACAGAGACACCAGCAGCCCATCCTTCCAGAGATGACACTTCTTCACACCCAGTTTGAGTGAGCATCGAGGACGATGCTATTATTTAAGTGTGGGGAGGTCGCCATCTCTGGCATATATTTTTTAGTGAACCACTACAGACTCTTATCTTATTTTATTTATTTTCTGTATTTTATTTGCACATTTTTCTTTTTGCTTTTGCTGTATTTTTGCATTCTGCACTTTGGGCTGTATATATCTTAGATATTTTAGCTTAATTTGCACTTTTAGTTTACTAGTTATATATTAAGTGGATCAATTAGTATAGTTTATCCTTTTTAGCATATGATAGTTTGGTTTAATTGAAAATAAAAGAGTAAACTAGGAACTTTAGTAAATTAAAATAATCCACACACCTTGTATATATAGCATTACACATTAGTTAGTTAACAACATTTCTTCAAGAAGGAACACTAAGATTTTAAGGGGCACCTTAAGATTTACATTGAGTTGAATGGAAACTCTTGATTTCTACTTGCATGACATAGATAACTGATATATGATTTATGAGCTTGAGAACACACAGCCCGTGAGTTTTGAGCCTAATTGTATGGTTACATCAAATCAAAAATTTCATTCCTATGTGTTTCGCACTTCTTTTCTCTGCTTGCAATCTTTAGTTTGTTTTAATCTATATGTCCAAATTATAGAATATAGATACATACCAAGAGATGATTGAGGCCATTATTTGTATTTCTGCTCACTTATCCCAAATAAACCTACTTTTTATGCCATCCTTGTTAGCCCCTTGAGCCTTTTAATCCCCTTCTATTTCATAACCACATTATTAGCCTTAAGCAGAAAAATAAAACAAAATTCCCAAGTTGAATCCTTGGTTAGCTTAAGATAGATATTGTGTATAATTTAAGTATGGAAAATTTTATGGGAACATGGGATGATGGAAAAATAGGGAATTAAATTGAATAAGTTATTTGAAAAAAAATTTGGGAAGCATGCTCATGTAAAAATCAAAATAATTAAATTACCATGTGCATTGAAAAAAAAATTAGTAATTAAATAAGGGGATACAAAAAAATATATTACTCCAAATGCAAAATAAAAAAGAATCAATGCACATGGGACATAATTCAAAAATTAAATTTGGTGCATGAGCATGTAACATAAAAGTGGAAAATTTGGGTAGCTAGGTAAAGAACTTTGAAATTATATAAAATGTGTATATGTTAGGTGAGATCTTAGACTAGTCAAGGATTCACTTTGTTAGCTCACTTAGCCTTATATATACATCCTTACCCTTACCTCAGCCCCATTACAACCTAGGAAAAGACTTCATGATTTCTGTATGTCTATGTTCCATATTTGTTGATTGGTTAGATGAAAAACAAAGTTTTAGAAAGTATGACTAGAAAAGAAGAGAGTGATTAACCCCAAACACTGAGTGATTAGAGAGTAAACACAAAATCCAGTGAGGGTTCAATAGCTCATTCTCATATATCCATGTTTAATTACTAATTGTCTTGTAAGTTACGAACTATCATAACTCAACTCAATTGTAACTGTGATTTAATATGATTTGGCCCTAATAGTACATATATGATTCCTTGAAGATATGTATTAATTTAACTACATGTAAGCTTTATATACAAGTGAATAATAACTAGAATTGCATGACTCATTTAGGTAGCTTGCATTTAGAATAGATTGCATTGCATAAGATTCCACCATTTTACCTTTACTCTTTCCTCTTGGGTTTAGCATGAGGACATGCTAATGGTTAAGTGTGGGGAGGTTGATAAATCCCTATTTTATGATTCATCTTGTGCTTAAATTGAGTATTTTTATCAAATATTCACCCACTTATTCATGTAAATTGCATGGTTTTACTATTCCTTCCTTGTTTCATGATATATGAGAAAACATGTTTCCTATGCTTTAAAAATATTAAATTTAATTATCCTTTATTACCATTCAATGCCGTGATTTGTGTGTTAAGTACTTTCAGGCTTTTTAGGGCATGAATGACTTAGAGGATGGAAAGCAAACATACAAAACTAGAAGGAAAGCACGAAATGGAGTTTTTGAAGAAACTGGAAGCGATGCAAATGCGTGGACGATGCGGACGCGTGCTTAGCGCAAAGAGCATCGACGCGAGCGCATGGATGATGCAAACGCATGACTCGCGTAAAACACAACTGACGCAGACGCGTGACCGACACGACCGCGTGGAAGAGCAAAACTCCAGATGGCGCAACCGCGTGACCTACGCGGACGCATGACTTACGCGATCTGCAGAAATTACAGAATGCGCTGAAGATGATTCCAGGCCGCATTTTGATCCAGATCTAAGCCTAGAGAACACAGATTAAAGGTTATAAATTGGGGAATCCATCCATTAATCAGGACATCATCAGAACATACATTCATACATAGTTTTAGGATTTAGATGTAGTTTTTAGAGAGAGAGAGGTTCTCTCCTCTCTCTTAGGATTAGGATTAGGATTAGGATTTCATCTTCTTCAATCATAGGTTCAATATTCCTTTTATTTTATTTTCTCAAATTTAGTTTATGAACTCTTCATGTTTAAATTGATTTCCTATTTAATACAATTTGAGGTATTTCAGACTTATGATTGCTTTCTTTAATTTATGTTATTGATACTTTAGCTCTATCCAAATTATTTTCATTCGAGTAGATTTTCTTCCCTTTTGGCTTTGGTTAATTAATTGGTAACACTTGAGTTATCAAACTCAGCAGTGGTTGAAATTGGCAATTGCTAATTAATTTGGATTGCTCTAAAAGTTGACTGAAACTCGAGGATCAATTTAATTAGTCTGCTTGACTTTCCTTTATTTAATAAGGGATAACTAAGTGGGATTAAAACCCAATTTTCAGCACACCTGATAAGGATAACTAGGATAGGAATTTCGATTTTCATACCTTGCCAAAAGATTTATAGTAATTGATTTATTAATTCCTACAATCTATTTTCTCTTATTCAAACCCTTTTAAAAAACCCAAAAATACTGTTTTCCATAACCAATAATAAATCATACTTCCCTGTAATTCCTTGAGAAGACGATCCGAAGTTTGAATACTTCGGTTTATAAATTTTATTGGGTTTGTTACTTGAGACAACCAAAACTTTTGTACGAAAGGATTTTCTGTTGGTTTAGAAACTATACTTACAACGCGATTACTTTTATTCTTTACCGATAGAAAATTCGATCGTCATGGACATTTTGTCCTTGACCAGTATACCAGTTGATGGTGAATTCGTGTCATGGTTGACCGATTGTCCTAAAGATGATTTTGATATCAACTTCGACTCGAATATCATATCGAGCTTCATTCAAAATAACATGGGTTCTGACAAAAATCTCATTTCTGATAGTGAGTATGTATCTTTCCTCTTACTTCGGTTTAATTCTTTTGTTTTCTACTCTAAGTCACTCCAAATTCAAAAGAACAACTACTTGCCCCTAGCCATTATGCTCCATCACAAAAAACTCATTGACCTTCCTACTTTGATCCTGAGTCATCTTTACGAAACTCTTTCTTTGATTGTTGGTGAAATTTATTAAGGGGATCCTTCAATCAATCCCTTTGGTCCCCTTTGGGTTGTAAATTTGTGGCTCAAAGTTGTTCTTGAACATTTTCTCACAACCTCTGACTCAAAAGTTCCTAACACTCTAATTGACGGTATTCGTCTTTTCCAGCTTTTTTGGACGAAACCAAAAATCATGTCTCCTATTGGTGCTTTTTGACACTTTGTTAGGGTTGTATTTGACATCAATGAAGACAACAATATTTCTTATTTCCCAAATCCATTCACATTTTGACCTAGTTCTATTTCATGCCTTAACTCTTTTATCAACTCTCAGCTAGAAAATCAAGTAACAGTTGATGATATGTGGGCTAGGATCTTAACTCCTCAAATTCTCCCTGTCGGCTTACCTCATGAGTCGACATAGGCTCTTAAAAAGAAACTAGTTGTTTATTCATCTCAATATATAGCTCGATAATTTGAATTAGCCTAAGCCTTACCTTCTCCTTTCTCTCTCGTCCCTAAGGCTCAAAAGATTCACTATGAAGTGTCGGATACAAAAAAATTTGATGAGATGTGAGAGATGAACCACCAACAAATGTTGACTCAATACCAACGTCTGAATATCGGTCATTGTTTTTTTTATTAACTCTTGATTTTCATTCATGGTGGTCAAAGTATTTTTCTACCCATTGTACATCAATCGATCAAGCCTTCTCGAATCTAGTCTTCTCTTCTGCATTGATAGCGTCTAAGGAAACCAGAGATAAATGAAATCTTTTTCACAAATACTAAGTACTTTCATAGACATCACTTCGATACCCGATTCACTTTATCTTTCAATTCCTTCAGTTACTCAATAGATGTCTATTGCTCAAGTTACTGCTAGTCCACAACTAGTTGAGGAAACTGGGATGGACAAGGTAGAAGTCAAAGCAGAGGACGATCGAGTGGTGTAACCCTTACTTCCAGGAAGCGTGGACCTATTGATGTTCTGATAAGAGCTGACATAGCAAAGTATCAAAAAGTTTATCCTACGACCTCAAAGGTACATACTTAATGACATTTGTTACTTTTCAAAAGTTTCGACTCACACGTGCAATTTTCTAACATATTGCAGTTGAAGCAATCTCAGAAAAGGACATCCTTTCGAGTTGCTAACATCGACAACCCTTCTGATCGAGAGATGGATCAACCAGTTTCTGCTGAAATAGAATTCTTTCAGCCTACTTAGCCTATTCAGAATCCATCATTGAGTACATCATCCCTTATTTTGACCTCTTCTCCACTAGTACCTCTTTTGTTTAGATTTTCAATGTTAAGTCCCTTTCAACTGCCACCTGACCTTTATATCTTTCTTCTTGTCAGATCCACTATATAGATCTTTCTAGTGACACAGGAGCTTACCAAGAATCTGGGCCTGTATACGGATCAAGGTCAATTGCTGCTACTGTCACTGGACATTCGACACAGAAATTCATTAATAAAGACAGTAGTCCCATACTTTCGACACAGAAATCGTTGATCAAGATATGGACATACCATTTAATGTTCCTTCTCCAAAAGCTGGAGATTTGAATTTGGATGACGTCAATTTCGAATTTGAAAATCTCCTCTCCAAAGCGTCACAAATTTATTCCTTTGAGAAATTGACTCAGGCATCATCGACCAAAGGAGAAGAAATTATAGAAAAACTTACCTCTCTTGAACTCATGGTTTCAGATCCTTAAGTTGTTGATAGAATCAACATCATTTTCGATTGCCCGAACCATTCTATTAAGGATATTAATGACCATATTACCCTAAAGGCTCGACTTATAGACACACTTTCCTTTCTTAATCAACACATTTTCTTCAACATATGTTCAGCTCTTGGTTCATTTCATAAGGACATTTTCTTCCAATTTTCTAGAATTCATGAGGCCGACCAAAAGTTGAATAGGTCACTTGAAACTTTAGCCGACTATGATATTCAGCTAACAAAATATGATACGGCTAAGTCTCAGGTTACTGAGGTTTTGTCGAAAGGTCGGGCAAATGAATGGAACATGATGTCAAATATCGCAGCCCTAGAGAAAGACTTGGCTGAACTAAAATCAAGAAAAAATAAGGTTGTATCTACTAATGCCGTCCATTCTCTTCAACTGAAAATTATTGAAAAGGCTCATGCTTCCAAACTTTCAGGTCGAGATGCTCTAGTCGAAGCAGTCACTTAAGCCACCGATGCCCAAGAAGCAGTGCAAGAGTCCTCAATAGGATCTGAGACTTGTCTTTAAGAGCTTACTTTAGCCTTCTTATTTGTACTTATTTTGTTTAGCCTTTTTGGCTTTATTTTAGTGACAATTATATTGATACACGAGCATCTTATGTACTTTTCTTGGGTGTTTCTTAGCTGAACTTGATTAATTTTTGCTTAATTATCCTGTGCTTTTATATGATATTTTATTAGTACTTTGAGTCCTTTGATCTCTTATCAAATGTAGGAAAAGAATAGCAAATGAGAAGCAAAGCATAAGCAAAAAAAAGCAACCAGAAAAGCATCCTACAAGAGGAAAAAAACAAACAATGGGCGTGCAACATGCCCATACTAGACTAAATCAGAGAACCTGGCATTTTACATGCCAGACAAGGACGTGGTATGCCAGGTCAAAGTTCCAGGAAGGCAAAGATGGCGGCACAAGTGGCGTGTCACAAGCCACCTCCCAGGTGTACAACACGCCTAACAAATTAACTCTCATGATGCCAATTGCTTTGGCGTGTGACACGTTGAGAAACCGGCGTGCCACATGCCCAATGAAGAACCCTGCGTACAACACATCGAGATGCGGCATTGCATGCTGGGCCAACTTTCGAGAGGATCGAACCCAAGGCAATTTGAGCAAGAAATGCGCGTGCAACATGCCATGGAAATACAACTCCCAAGGACGTGCATGCATGGCATTTTACATGCCAGGATGAGTGGGCGTGTGGTAGCATGGAATTACATTTCGCACTACTGAACCAGCAAGTGCACTGGGTCATCCAAGTAATACCTGAGCGAGTCAGGGTTGATCCCACGAGGATTGTGATTTGAAGCAAGTTATGATTATCTCGTAGATCTTAGTCAGACAGATAGAAGAGTTATTTGTTTGTTTAATCCACATAAAAGGAAAATAAATAAAATGTTACTCAATTGATGGTGAAAGCAATGATAAGAAGATGGTTAAGGCTTGGAGACACTTTTTTCTTCTGGATCAATCCAGTCTTACTGTCTTCTTCAACTGTGAATGATTTCTTCTATGGCAGGCTGTATGTGATTGACGCCCTTCTTAAGAGATCGCCAATACTCCTCCAGATCTGAACCCCAAGGTTAGTGCGGATCCAGTCTGATTGAAGGTGAAGCTCCTGCAGTTCGTTCTCTTTAGTGATCCTACTCAAAATGTTTGGGGGCTTAATAAAGCTCTGCAATGAAAGAGATGGTTAGAACACTAAGTGTTGCATAGATATCTCTCTTTTTCTAGAGGGAGAGTTGGGCTGAGTCATCTTGAACAAGATGTGATCCTCCCCTAGTTGTAAAATCAGTTCTCCCTTAACTACATCAATAATAGCATTGGCATGGCTAAGAAAGGTCTTCCAAGGATGATGGATTCATCCTGATCTTCCCCAGTATCTAAGATTATGAAGTTTACAAGGATGTAAATGTCTTCAACCTTTACCAATACATCCTCTACTAAGCCATATGCTTTCTTCATTGATTTGTCTGCTATCTCTAGTGAGATATTTGCAGCTTGTACCTCAAAGATTTTCAACTTCACCATTATAGAGAGTGGCATGAGGTTTATGCTTTACCCTAGGTTACAAAGAGCCTTCTCAAAGATCATGGTACCTTTGGTGCAAGGAATTAGGAAGTGATGAGCGGATAATTTATACGCTTTTTGGCATTGTTTTTAGTATATTTTTAGTATGTTTTAGTTAGTTTTTATTATATTTTTATTAGTTTTTAGTTAAAATTCACTTTTCTGGACTTCACTATGAGTTTGTGTGTTTTTCTGTGATTTCAGGTATTTTCTGGCTAAAATTGAGGGACTTGAGCAAAAATCTGATTCAGAGACTGAAAAGGACTGCAGATGCTGTTGGATTCTGACCTCCCTGCACTCGAAGTATATTTTCTGGAGCTACAGAAGCCCAATTGGCGCGCTCTCAACGGCGTTGGAAAGTAGACATCTTGGGCTTTCCAGTAATGTATAATAGTCCATACTTTGCCCGAGATTTGATGGCCCAAACCGGCGTTCCAAATCAGCTCAAGAATGCCCGGCGTTAAACGCCGGAACTGGCACAAGAATGGGAGTTAAACGCCCAAACTGGCACAAAAGCTGGCGTTTAACTCCAAGAAGAGTCTCTACACGAAAATGCTTTAATGCTCAGCCCAAGCACACACCAAGTGGGCCCAGAAGTGGATTTTTCTGTCATTTACTCATTTCTGTAAACCTTAGGCTACTAGTTCTTTATAAATAAGACCTTTTGCTATTGTATTTTCATCTCTGGATCTTAGATCATCTTTAGATCTTTGAATCTTTGGATCCTTGATCATTTTGAGTCTTTTGATCATGTATTGGGAGGCTGGCCTCTCGGCCATGCCTAGACCTTGTTCTTATGTATTTTCAACGGTGGAGTTTCTACACACCATAGATTAAGGTGTGGAGCTCTACTGTACCTCGAGTATTAATGCAATTACTATTTTTCTTCTATTCAATTCAGCTTGTTCTTATTCCAAGATATTCATTCGCACTCAAGAACTTGATGAATGTGATGATTATGTGACGCTCATCATCATTCTCACTTATGAACGCGTGCCTGACAACCACTCCCGTTCTATAAGCAAACAAGGCTTGAATGTTTATCTCTTGGATTCCTTAATCGGAATCTTCGTGGTATAAGCTAGAATTGATGGCGGCATTCAAGAGAATCCGGAAGGTCTAAACCTTGTCTGTGGTATTCTGAGTAGGATTCAATGATTGAATGACTGTGACGAGCTTCAAACTCCTGAAGGCTGGGCGTTAGTGACAGACGCAAAAGAATCAATGGATTCTATTCCAACCTGATTGAGAACCGACAGATGATTAGCCGTGCCATGACAGGGTGCGTTGAACATTTTCACTGAGAGGACGGGATTGTAGCCACTGACAACTGTGATGCCCAACATACAGCTTGCCATGGAAAGGAGTAAGAAGGATTGGATGAAGACAGTAGGAAAGCAGAGAGACAGAAGGGACAAAGCATCTCCATACGCTCATCTGAAATTCTCACCAATGAATTACATAAGTATCTCTATCTTTATGTTTTATTCATATATCATCCATAACCATTTGAATTTGCCTGACTGAGATTTACAAGGTGACCATAGCTTGCTTCATACCAACAATCTCCGTGGGATCGACCCTTACTCGCGTAAGGTTTATTACTTGGACGACCCAGTGCACTTGCTGGTTAGTTGTGCGAAGTTGTGTTTATACCATGGTATTGAGCACCAAGTTTTTGGATTCATTACCGGGGATTATTTGAGTTGTGAAAAGTAGTGATCACAATTTCGTGCACCAAGTTTTTGGCGCCGTTGCCGGGAATTGTTGAGTTTGGACAACTGACGGTTCATCTTGTTGCTTAGATTAGGTAATTTTCAGAATTCTTAAGAATGAATTCTAGTGTTTCAAGGTGATGTTCTTATCATCACCAAAGCTGATTGATTCTTATCAATTTAGCTCTTGAATGCAATGTCCTGCTGAAGCTTGGCTAGCCATGTCTAATTTCTTTAGACTAAAGCTTCAGACTAACATTGCATGATTCCTGGAATTCTCATTAAGAATTTTGATACCTTTATTTTCTTTTCCACTTAATTTTCGAAAAATCCAAAAAAAAAATTACAAAATCATAAAAACCAAAAATATTTCTTGTTTGAGTCTAGTGTCTCATTTTAAGTTTGGTGTCAATTGCATGTTTCTGTTCTTCTTGCATTCATGCATGTGTCTTCATTAATCTTCAAGTTGTTCTTGATGATTTCCTTGTTCTGATCTTTAAATTCTCTTATCTTGAGTGTTTTGTTGTGTCAATGGTATACAAACTGCTAAGTTTGGTGTCTTGTATGCATTGTTATTTGATTTTAGTTGCATTTTGATTATTCCTCATTATTAAAAATCCAAAAATATTTTTAATTTGTGTCTTTTCAAGTCAATAATACAGAGAATTGAAGATTCAGAACATACAGCAGAGGAATTACACAGAAAAAGCTGGACGTTCAAAATGCCCAGTGAAGAAGGCAAACTGGCGTTTAAACACCAGCCAGGGTGCCTGGTTGGGCGTTTAACGCCCAAAAGGGTAGTGCTTTGGGCGTTAAACGCCAGAATGTGCACCATTCTGGGCGTTTAACGCCAGGATGGCACAAGAGGGAAGATTTTGTTTTCAAGTCAAATTTTTTTCAAGTTTTCAAAATCTTTTCAAAATCAAATCTTTTTCAATCATATGTTTTCAATCATATGTTTTCAAAATCAATTTCTTTCCTTTTCAAAGATACTTGCTAACAATTAATGATTTGATTCAACATTTCAAGTATGTTGCCTTTTCTGTTGAGAAAGGTTTAATGTCTGAATCATATCTTTTCTTGTTAGCCAAGTCATTAATTTTTAAAATCAAATCTTTTTAAATTGTTTTTCAAATCATATCTTCTCAATCACATCTTTTTAAAACCATTACTTTTCAATTATATCTTCTTAATCACATCTTTTTCAAAATAGTTTTCAATCATATCTTTTTTATTTCTAATTTCAAAATCTTTTTCAAAAATCACTTGATTTCTTTACCACTCTTAGTTTTCGAAAATCAATTAGTATTTTTCAAAATGTTTTTAAAATCTTTTACTTAATTTTCGAAAATTTCTTCCCCTCTTCTCACATCCTTCTATTTATGGACTAACACTATTCCTTAATGCACAATTCGAACTCCATCTTTCTTGATAAGTTCAAAATCTCTACTTCTTCCTTCTATTTTTCTTTTCCTCTGACACCTCAAGGAATCTCTATACTGTGACATAGAGGATTCCATATTTTCTTGTTCTCTTATCTTTCATATGAGCAGGAGCAAAGACAAAGCATTCTTGTTGAGGCTGACCCTGAACCTGAAAGGACCTTGAAGCGAAAGCTAAGAGAAGCTAAGGCACAACTCTCTGTAGAGGACCTAACAGAAATCTTCAAAGAAGAAGAACCCATGGCAGCCGAAAACAACAACAATGCCAACAATGCAAGGAAGGTGCTGGGTGACTTTACTGCACCTACTCCCGACTTCTATGGGAGAAGCATCTCTATCCCTGCCATTGGAGCAAACAACTTTGAGCTTAAGCCTCAATTAGTTTCTCTAATGCAACAGAATTGCAAGTTCCATGGACTTCCATTGGAAGATCCTCATCAGTTTTTAGCTGAATTCTTGCAAATCTGTGACACTGTCAAGACTAATGGGGTTGACCCTAAAGTCTACAGACTTATGCTATTCCCTTTTGCTGTAAGAGACAGAGCTAGGATATGGTTGGACTCACAACCTAAAGAAAGCCTGAACTCTTGGGAAAAGCTAGTCAATGCCTTCTTGGCAAAGTTCTTTCCACCTCAAAAATTGAGTAAGCTTAGAGTGGAAGTCCAAACCTTCAGATAGAAGGAAGGAGAATCCCTCTATGAAGCTTGGGAAAGATACAAACAATTAATCAGAAAGTGCCCCTCTGATATGCTTTCTGAATGGAGCATCATAGGTATTTTCTATGATGGTCTGTCTGAACTGTCCAAGATGTCTTTGGATAGCTCTGCTGGAGGATCTCTTCATCTGAAGAAGACGCCTACAGAAGCTCAAGAACTAATTGAAATGGTTGCAAATAACCAATTCATGTACACTTCTGAAAGGAATCCTGTGAACAATGGGACGAATTAGAAGAAAGGAGTTCTTAAGATTGACACTCTGAATGCCATATTGGCTCAGAACAAAATATTGACTCAGCAAGTCAATTTGATTTCTCAAAGTCTGTCTGGAATGCAAAATGCACCAAGCAGTACTAAGGATGCTTCATCTAAAGAAGAAGCTTATGATCCTGAGAACCCTTCAATGGAAGAGGTGAATTACATGGGAGAATCCTATGGAAACACCTATAATTCTTCATGGAGAAATCATCCAAATTTCTCATGGAAGGATCAACAGAGACTTCAACAAGGTTTCAACAACAATAATGGTGGAAGAAACAGGTTTAGCAATGGCAAGCCTTTTCCATCATCTTCTCAGCAACAGACAGAGAGTTCTAAGCAGAGCCACTCTGACTTAGCAACAATGGTCTCTGATCTAATCAAAACCACTCAAAGTTTCATGACAGAAACAAGGTCCTCCATTAGAAACTTAGAGGCACAAGTGGGACAGCTGAGCAAAAAAATTACTGAACTCCCTCCTAGTACTCTTCCAAGCAATACAGAAGAAAATCCAAAAGGAGAGTGCAAGGCCATCAACATGGCCGAATTTGGAGAGGAGGAAGAGGCAGTGAATGCCACTGAGGAAGACCTCAATGGACATCCACTGGCCTCCAATGAGTTCCCTAATGAGGAACCATGGGAGTCTGAGGCTCACATTGAGACCATAGAGATTCCATTGGACTTACTTCTGCCATTCATGAGCTCTGATGAGTATTCTTCCTCTGAAGAGGATGAATATGTCACTGAAGAGCAAGTTGCTAAATACCTTGGAGCAATCATGAAGCTCAATGACAAGTTATTTGGTAATGAGACTTGGGAGGATGAACCCCCTTTGCTCACCAAAGAACTGGATGACTTGTCTAGGCAAAGATTACCTCAAAAGAGACAAGATCCTGGAAAGTTTTCAATACCTTGTACCATAGGCACCATGACCTTTAAGAAGGCTCTGTGTGACTTAGGGTCAAGTGTAAACCTCATGCCTCTCTCTGTGATGGAGAAGCTAGGGATCTTTAAGGTACAAGCTGCAAGAATCTCACTAGAGATGGCAGACAATTCAAAGAAACAAGCTTATGGACTTGTAGAGGATGTTCTGGTAAAGGTTGAAGACCATTACATCCCTGCTAATTTCATAGTCCTAGAGACTGGGAAGTGCATGGATGAATCCATCATCCTTGGCAGACCCTTCCTAGCCACAGCAAAGGCTGTGATTGATGTAGACAGAGGAGAATTGATCATTCAAGTGAATGAAGAATCCTTTGTGTTTAAGGCTCAAGGATATCCCTCTGTCACCATGGAGAGGAAGCATGAAGAGCTTCTCTCAAAACAGAGCCAAACAGAGCCCCCACAGTCAAACTCTAAGTTTGGTGTTGGGAGGCCACAACCAAATTCTAAGTTTGGTGTTGAACCCCCACATTCAAACTCTAAGTTTGGTGTTGGGAGGTTCCAACATTTCTCTGAGTATCTGTGAGGCTCCATGAGAGCCCTCTGTCAAGCTACTGACATTAAAGAAGCGCTTGTTGGGAGGCAACCCAATGTTATATTTTATCTATTTCCCTTTGTTATTTTATGTTTTCTGTAGGTTGATGATCATGAGAAGTCACAAAATCAGTTGAAAAAGCAAAAACAGAATGAAAAACAGAAAGAAAAATAGCACACCCTGGAGGAAGAACCTGCTGGCGTTTAAACGCCAGTAAGGGCAGCAAATGGGCGTTTAACGCCCAGTCTGGCACCATTCTGGGTGTTTAACGCCAGAAAGGGGCACCAGACTGGCGTTAAACGCCAGAAAAGGGCAAGAATTTGGCGTTAAACGCCAGAAATGGGCACCAGCCCGGCATTTAACGCCAGAATTGGCACAGAGAGCAATTTTGCTCGCCACTTGGTGCAGAGATGACTTTTCCTTGACACCTCAAGATCTGTGGACCCCACAGGATCCCCACCTACCCCACCACCCTCTCTATTCTTCTTCACCTATTCACCAATCACCTCAACACTTCTTCCCCAAAAACCCTTCACCTATCAAATCCCATCTTTCTCTTCACTACTCACATCCATCCTTCATAAAACCCCACCTACCTCACCATTCAAATTCAAACCACTTTCCCTCCCAAACCCACCCTCCCATAGCCGAAACCTACCCCTCTCTTCACCCTATATAAACCCATCTTCACTTCTTCATTTTCACACAACCTAAACACGACTTCTCCCCCTTTGGCCGAACCATACGCCATCTCCATCTCCTCTATTTCTTCTTCTTCTACTCTCTTCTTTCTTCTTTTGCTCGAGGACGAGCAAACCTTTTAAGTTTGGTGTGGTAAAAGCATTGCTTTTTATTTTTCCATAACCATTTATGGCATCAAAGGCTGGAGAAACCTCTAGAAAGAGGAAAGGGAAGGCAAAAGCTTTCACCTCCGAGTCATGGGAGATGGAGAGATTCATCTCAAGGGTGCATCAAGACCACTTCAATGAAACTGTGGCCTTGAAGAAGGTGATCCCTGAGTTCCCTTTCAAACTCAAAAAGAGTGAATATCCGGAGATCCGACATGAGATTTGAAGAAGAGGTTGGGAAGTTCTTACCAACCCCATTCAACAAGTCGGAATCTTAATGGTTCAAGAGTTCTATGCCAATGCATGGATCACCAAGAACCATGATCAAAGTGTGAACCCGGACCCAAAGAATTGGCTTACAATGGTTCGGGGGAAATACTTAGATTTTAGTCCGGAAAATGTAAGGTTGGCATTCAACTTGCCCATGATGCAAGGAGATAAACACCCTTACACTAGAAGGGTCAACTTTGATCAAAGGTTGGACCAAGTCCTCACAGTCATTTGTGAAAAGGGCGCCCAATGGAAGAGAGATTCAAGAGGGAAGCCGGTTCAATTGAGAAGGCATGACCTCAAGCCCGTAGCTAGGGGATGGTTGGAGTTTATCCAACGCTCAATCATTCCCACTAGCAACCGGTCTGAAGTTACTCTAGACCGGGCCATCATGATCCATAGTATCATGATTGGAGAAGAAGTAGAAGTTCATGAGGTTATAGCCCAAGAACTTTATAAGGTGGCGGACAAGTCCTCTACCTTGGCAAGGTTAGCCTTTCCTCATCTCATTTGTCACCTCTGTTATTCAGTTGGAGTTGACATAGAGGGAGACATCCCCATTGATGAGGACAAGCCCATCACTAAGAAAAGGATGGAGCAAACAAGAGATCCCACTCATCATGAAATCCCTGAGATGCCTCAAGGGATGCACTTTCCTCCACAAAACTATTGGGAGCAAATCAACACCTCTCTAGGAGAATTGAGTTCCAACATGGGACAACTAAGGGTGGAGCACCAAGAAGATTCTATCCTCCTCCATGAAATTAGAGAAGATCAAAGAATCATGAGAGAGGAGCAACAAAGGCAAGGAAGAGACATTGAGGAGCTCAAGCACTCCATAAGATCTTCAAGAGGAAGAACAAGCCGCCATCACTAAAGTGGACCCGTTCTTTAATTTCCTTGTTCTTTATTTTTCTGTTTTTCGAAAAATCATGCTTATGTTTATCTATGTTTGTGTCTTGTGATCATTAGTGTCTTAGTGTCTATGCCTTAAAGTTATGAATGTCCTATGAATCCATCACCTTTCTTAAATGAAAAATGTTCTTAATTGAAAAAGAGAAGAATTGCATGAATTTTAAATTTTATAACAGATTAATTATTTTGATGTGGTGGCAATACTTTTGTTTTCTGAATGTATGCTTAAATAGTGCATATGTCTTTTGAATTTGTTGTTCATGAATGGTTGGCTCTTGAAAGAATGATGAAAAAGGAGACATGTTACTGAGGATCTGAAAAATCATAAAAATGATTCTTGAAGTAAGAAAAAGCAGTGAATACAAAAAAAAGCGAAAAAAAGAGAAAAAACGAAAAAAGAAAAAAAAAGGAGAAAGAGAAAAAGAAAGAAAAAGAAAGAAATAAAGTTGTGATCCAATGCAAAAAGAGTGTGCTTAAGAACCCTAGACACCTCTAATTGGGGACTCTAGCAAAGTTGAGTCACAATCTGAAAAGGTTCACCCAATTATGTGTCTGTGGCATGTATGTATCCGGTGGTAATACTGGAAGACAGAGTGCTTTGGGCCACGGCCAAGACTCATAAAGTAGCTGTGTTCAAGAATCATCATACTTAACTAGGAGAATCAATAACACTATCTGGATTCTGAATTCCTATAGAAGCCAATCATTCTGAATTTCAAAGGATAGAGTGAGATGCCAAAACTATTCAGAGGCAAAAAGCTAAAAGCCCCGCTCATCTAATTAATACTGATCTTCATAGATGTTTTTGGAATTCATTGCATATTCTCTTCTTTTCATCTTATTTGATTTTCAGTTGCTTGGGGACAAGCAACAATTTAAGTTTGGTGTTGTGATGAGCGGATAATTTATACGCTTTCTGGCATTGTTTTTAGTATGTTTTTAGTATGTTTTAGTTAGTTTTTATTATATTTTTATTAGTTTTTAGTTAAAATTCACTTTTCTGGACTTCACTATGAGTTTGTGTGTTTTTCTGTGATTTCAGGTATTTTCTGGCTGAAATTGAGGGACTTGAGCAAAAATCTGATTCAGAGACTGAAAAGGACTGCAGATGCTGTTGGATTCTGAACTCTCTGCACTCGAAGTAGATTTTCTGGAGCTACAGAAGCCCAATTGGCGCACTCTCAACGGCGTTGGAAAGTAGACATCTTGGGCTTTCCAGTAATGTATAATAGTCCATACTTTGCCCGAGATTTGATGGCCCAAACCGGCGTTCCAAATCAACTCAAGAATGCCCGGCGTTAAACGCCGGAACTGGCACAAGAATGGGAGTTAAACGCCCAAACTGGCACAAAAGCTGACGTTTAACTCCAAGAAGAGTCTCTACACGAAAATGCTTCAATGCTCAGCCCAAGCACACACCAAGTGGGCCCGAAAGTGGATTTTTCTGTCATTTACTCATTTCTGTAAACCTTAGGCTACTAGTTCTTTATAAATAAGACCTTTTGCTATTGTATTTTCATCTCTGGATCTTAGATCATCTTTAGATCTTTGAATCTTTGGATCCTTGATCATTTTGAGTCTTTTGATCATGTATTGGGAGGCTGGCCTCTCGGCCATGCCTAGACCTTGTTCTTATGTATTTTCAACGGTGGAGTTTCTACACACCATAGATTAAGGTGTGGAGCTCTGCTGTACCTCGAGTATTAATGCAATTACAATTTTTCTTCTATTCAATTCAGCTTGTTCTTATTCCAAGATATTCATTCGCACTCAAGAACTTGATGAATGTGATGATTATGTGACGCTCATCATCATTCTTACTTATGAACGCGTGCCTGACAACCACTCCCGTTCTGCAAGCAAACAAGGCTTGAATGTTTATCTCTTGGATTCCTTAATCGGAATCTTCGTGGTATAAGCTAGAATTGATGGTGGCATTCAAGAGAATCCGGAAGGTCTAAACCTTGTCTGTGGTATTCTGAGTAGGATTCAATGATTGAATGACTGTGACGAGCTTCAAACTCCTGAAGGCTGGGCGTTAGTGACAGACGCAAAAGAATCAATGGATTCTATTCCAACCTGATTGAGAATCGACAGATGATTAGCCGTGCCGTGACAGGGTGCGTTGAACATTTTCACTGAGAGGACGGGATTGTAGCCACTGACAACGGTGATGCCCAACATACAGCTTGCCATGGAAAGGAGTAAGAAGGATTGGATGAAGACAGTAGGAAAGCAGAGAGACGAAAGGGACAAAGCATCTCCATACGCTTATCTGAAATTCTCACCAATGAATTACATAAGTATCTATTTCTTTATGTTTTATTCATATATCATCCATAACCATTTGAATCTGCCTGACTGAGATTTACAAGGTGACCATAGCTTGCTTCATACCAACAATCTCCGTGGGATCGACCCTTACTCGCGTAAGGTTTATTACTTGGACGACCCAGTGCACTTGCTGGTTAGTTGTGCGAAGTTGTGTTTATACCATGGTATTGAGCACCAAGTTTTTGGATTCATTACCGGGGATTATTTGAGTTGTGAAAAGTAGTGATCACAATTTCGTGCACCAGGAAGCGTCTAGGATCTGAAAGCTTCTGAGGTAGCTTCTGCTGTTCCAAAGTATTTAGTTCTTTGGTAAGCACTAGAGGTTCTTCCTCCAAAGGTTTTGTACCAAACAGCTTGGCAGTCAGCTTCATGAGAGCTCCTAGGTACTGAGAAACTTGCTCTTCCCTAGTTTCTTCATCGTCATCAAAGGATGAGTGTTCATCAGAACTCATGCACTGCAGGAGTGCCTGCAATGGAACCTCTATGGTCTCTACTTGAGCCTTGGCTTCCTTTAATTCTTGGATAGGAATTGCTTCAGTGGATGCTGAGTACTCAGTAGGTATGCCATCACTGGCATTTAACGCAAGTTCTGATGGTTCTTTGGGCTTTGAACGCCCATCATGCATCCCTTCACTGGCGTTTAACGCCAGTTCCTTTACCAAGTTGGGCGTTGAATGCCCAAGAGGTACTTTCTTCCTAGTGTTCAACGCCAGGTTTCCTGCCAGTTTGGGCGTTGAATGCCCAGTGAGGTCTTCCTCAATGGTGTTCAATGCCATTGATAAACCACTATTTTATGATATATCTTGTGCTTAAATTGAATGATTTTATCAACTCTTCACCTACTTCATATGAATTTGCATGATTTTACAATTCCTTCCTTATAATATGACATGAGAAAACATGTTTCCCATGCTTTAAAATTATTAAATTTAATTATCTTTTATTACCATTCGATGCCGTGATTTGTGTGTTAAGTACTTTCAGGTTTTATAGGGCAGGAATGACTTAAAGGATGGAAAGAAAACATACAAAAATGGAAGGAAAGCACAAATTGGAGTTTTTGAAGAAACTGGAAGCGACGCGAACGCGTGATTCACGCAGACGCGTGCTTAGCACAAAGAGCATCGACGTGAGCGCATGGATGACGCGAACGCGTGACTCGTGAAACACAACTAACGCGGATGCATGACTGATGCGACCGCGTGGAAGAGCAAAACTTCAAAAGACGCGACCGCGTGACCCACGCAGACGCGTGACGTGCGCGATCTGCAGAATTTGCAGAAGTCGGCCCCAGCGACTTCTGGGCCCTTTTTGGTCCAGATCCAAACCCAGAGAACACAGATTAAAGGGTTATAAATAGAGGAATCCATCCATTAATCAATAGACACTAGAGACAGGATACAACATACTTTTAATAATTTTAGATGTAGTTTTTAGAGAGGGAGGCTCTTTCCTCTCTCTTAGGAATTAGGATTTGTCTTAGTTTTAGATTAGGATCTCTACTTCTTCGTCACATGTTCAATGTTCTTTTTATTTATTTCCTCTTTTATTTGTTTATGAACCTTTCATGTTAGGATTTTCTTAACTAATATAATTTGAGTTATTCAAACTCATGATTGCTTTCTTCTATTTATTATATAAATAATTTAGATTTTTCCCTTTTTGGCTTTGGTTGATTAATTGGTGACTCTTGAGTTGTCAAACTCATCGTGATTGATAACAGTTATCTTTGCTGATTAATTTAGATTCCTATAACTCTAGTCTTTCCTTAGGAGTTGACTAGGACTTTAGGTGTTAAATTGATTTGTCCACTTAACTTAACTTCATAGTTAGAGGTTGAATTAGTGGTAGCAAAAAATATAATTCTCATCACCATTGATAAGGATAACTAGGATAGAACTTCCAGTTTTCATATCTTGCCAAGAGTTTTTAGTTATTAATTTATTAATTCCTGCAATCTATCTCTCTTGTTCAAAACCCCTTTCAAAACCCAAAAATATTGTTTTCCATAACCAATAATAATTTATACTTCCTTGCAATTCCTTGAGAAGATGACCCGAGGTTTGAATACTTCAGTTAATTATTTTTATTGGGTTTATTACTTGTGACAACCAAACATTTGTACGAAAGGATTTTCTGTTGGTTTAGAAGCTTTACTTACAACGTGATTATATTTTTATGTTACTTTACCGATAGGAAAATCTGATCGTCAGCCATCCCATTCTCTCCAGATTCGGCCTCATCTTCAGTGGTGATGGCCTTGCAATATTCTCTTGGGTTCACTTCAGTGTTACTAGGAAGAGTGTCAGAAGGTGTTTCTGGGATTCTCTTGCTCAGTTGACCATCTTGTACCTCAAAATTTCTGATGGAGGACCTTGTTTCAGTTATGAAACTATGAGTGGTCTTAGAGAGGTTGGAGACTATAGTGACTAAGTCAGAAAGGCTCTGCTTAGGGGTCTCCATATGTTCCTGAGAAAATGGGAATGGTGGTCTGTTATTGAACCTGTTTTGGTTCCTTCCACCTTGATTATTATTGAAGCCTTGCTGAGGCTTCTGTTGATCCTTCTATGAAAGGTTAGGATGATTCGTCCATGAGAGATTGTAGGTGTTTCCAAAGGATTCTCCCATGTAATTCACCTCTTCCATGGTGGGTTGGTCAAGATCATAAGCTTCTACTTCAGAAGAAGCTTCTTGAGTTCTGCCAGCTGTAGCTTGTATTCTGGTCAAATGCTGAGAGATCATATTGACCTGTTGGGTCAAGATCTTGTTCTGAGCTAGTATGACATTCAGAGTGTCATCTTCAAGAACTCCTTTCTTCTGAGGAATCCTATTGTTCACAGTATTTCTCTCAGAGGTGTACATGAATTAGTTGTTTGCAACCATCTCAATGAGTTCTCTTGCTTCTGTCGGCGTTTTCTTCAAGTGGAGTGATCCACCTGCAGAGATGTCTAATGATATTTTGGACATCTCAGAAAGACCATCATAGAAGACACCTAGGATAGACCATTCTGAGAGCATGTCAGGAGGACACCTCCTGATTAGTTGCTTGTATATTTTCCAAGCTTCATAAAGGGATTCACCTTCTTTTTGTCTGAAGGTTTGAACTTCCACTCTGATTTTTCTTATCCTTTGAGGAGGAAAGAATTTGGCCAAGAAAGCATTGACTAGCTAATAATGGTAATAAATAAGAAAAAAAGAAAACAAGAAAGAAAGAAAGAAAGCTTCTATGCCTGATTTGAGTATAGAGGACTTCCAGTGAGATGTGAAGAAGAAGGAAGAATGAAGAATGAAGATAGAAGAAGGAGGAGAAGAATTTGAATAAAGAGATGAGAAAAATTCGAAATTAGAAGTAAAAAAAGAGAACAAGAATTAAAATATTTTTGTTTTTATTTTATTTATTTATTTAATTCGAAAATAAAAGTTAATTAATTAAAAAAATTTGAAAATTAAGTTATGAATTTCGAAGAAGAAGAGAGAGAATTAAAGAAGGTATTTTCGAAAATTAGAAGAGAGAAGAATTAGTTAGGAAGTTTTGAAAAAGAAGAAAGAGAAAAGTAAGATAAATATTTGAAAAGAGGTTAAGAAAGATATGATCTAAATTAAAAGGATTTGAAAATCAAATTTTGAAAAGATAGTTACTTGTTTTCTCTTTCTTTTGGAAATTATTTCAAAAAGATATATAGGAATTGAAATTTGATTTTTGAAAAAGATTTGATTTTGAAATTTGAAATTTTAAATTTTAAATTTTGAATTCTTGAAATTGAATTTTAAAATTTGAATTTGAAATAAGATAAGATAAGATTTTTGAATTTTAAAGAAAGATAGAAAGATGAGATAGTAATTTGAAAAATATATGTTTTTTTTGAAAAGATTTGAATTTGAACTTTAAAACTAAGATAAGATAATGATTTTGAAATTAAATTTTAAAAATTGGTTGTAATTTTCGAAAATTGAGAAAAAGATAAAAAAGATATTTTATTTTTTTGATTTTTGAATTTAATGAAGAAAGAGAAAAACAACTACATGACACCAAACTTAAAATTTTTAGATCTAAGGACACCACTATGCGAAAATTTTAAAGAAAAATACAGTAGGATACCAAATTTAAAAATTTTAAGATCAAAACAAGAAGAAAAATAAGAGCACTTTGAAGATCAAGAAGAACACCAAGAACAAAACTTAAAGGATTCAAAGAAAACAAGAACATGCAAAAGACACCAAACTTAAAAATTTTGAAAACTAAAGACAAAATTTTCGAAAATTTTGAAGAAAATACACAAGAAGACACCAAACTTAAGGATTGACACAAGACTCAAACAAAAGACACTATTTTTGAAAATTTTTAGAAAAGAGACTCAAGAAATTAAAAAATTCAACAAGAACAAAAACAAAAGACTCAAACCAAAAACAAAGATTAATAAAAAAAAGTAAAGATTTTTGAAAATTTTTTGAAAAGAAAATAAAAGACTTAGATAAAATAAAACTAAACCTGTAAAGAAAAGGAAATTTACCTAATCTAAGCAACAAGATAATCCGTTAGTTGTCCAAATTCGAATGATCCCCGACAACAGCGCCAAAAACTTGGTAGCACGGAATTACACTTCACACTACTGAACCAGCAAGTGCACTGGGTCGTCCAAGTAATACCTGAGCAAGTCAGGGTTGATCCCACGAGGATTGTGATTTGAAGTAAGCTATGGTTATCTTCTAGATCTTAGTCAGGCAGATAGAAGAGTTGTTTATTTGTTTAATTCGCATTAAAGAAAAATAAATAAAACGTTACTCAGTTGATGGTGAAAGCAATGATAAGAAGATGATTAAGGCTTAGAGATGCTTTGTTCTTCTAGATCAATCCGGTCTTACTGTCTTCTTCAACTATGAAAGTTTTCTTCTATAGTAGGCTATATGTGATTGACGCCCTTCTTAAGAGATCGCCAATGCTCCTACAGATCTGAACTCCAGGGTTAGTGCGGATCCAGTCTGATTGAAGGTGAAGCTCCTGCAGTTCATTCTCTTTAGTGATCCTACTCAAAATGCCACAGACATAGTCGAATATTCTGGATCTGAGAATGATGTGCCTTTGGTTCTAGCCTCTACCACAAAGACTCTAATCTCTCCGTACCTCAGCTGAACTGGTGTCTCAAGAAGTCCCAAACGAAGTCGTGGATTAGCCGTCTAAGAGATGTTTGATCAAAATAAGGGCTCATCATTGTCCGATTAAAGACTCACTCTGAACATATGTAGAATGAGCTAACCTTGTGCCGGTTCAACGCACTCATAATGATGAAGAACGAATATACATCTTAGAATAGAGAATACTTTATTAATTCATAAAACTCATCAGAGCTCCTCCCCTCAACCTAGGATGTTTAGAAACTCATACTAATAGAAAATACAATGATAAATGAAAATATGACAGGTCCTCCTTTTAGGCTATAAAAGTTCTCAAATAAAAACTAAGCTAATGACTAAGGATTACATAGGAAGGGTAAAACAATCTTTTAGTGCAAAAATCCACTTCCGGAGCCCACTTTGTGAGTGTTTGAGGTGAGCTTGATTGAGATCCATGTGCTAGGAGGCCTCTAGGGCATTGAACGCTGGCTAGGGGGTCTTTTTTGGGCGTTGGACGCTAGTCTCTTCTCCTTTGGGTGCCGGACGACAGAATAGGGCAGGAGGCTGGCATTGAACACCAGTTTTGGGCCTTCAATTCTGAAGAAAAGTATAGACTATTATATATTTCTGGAAAGCCCTAGATGTTAGCTTTCTATATCTATTGAGAACTATTTATTTGGACTTCTATGGCTCCACGAAAGCTCTTTCGAGTGCAAGGAAGTCAGATCCGGACAACATCTGCAGTGCTTTCTCTGCATCTGAATCAGACTTTTGCTCCAGCTCCTCAGTTTCAATCAGAAAAAAACATGAAATTGCATAAAAACACACAAACTCAAAGTAGAATAAAAAATGTGAATTTTGCACTAAAATCTATGAAAACTTAATAAAACTTAATCAAACATGCTAAAACCTATATGAAAATGATGCCAAAAAGCGTATAAAATATCCGCTCATCAGCGTGTGAAATTGAAAGGCCTTTGAAGTCGCACCCATGCGTACGCATCACCTATGCATACGCATAACACCTTAAGATTGCTGAGTTGTGAGTACGCATCACCCATGCGTATACACAAAAATTAGGAAATTGAAGATTCATACGTACGCATGCTCCATGCGTACGCACAAATGAAGATTTTTTGCATGGTCATGCGTACACATCCCCCATGCATATGCTTGACCCCTAGGAATAGTTGGCGTTTTACACACCAAAGATTATGGGCGGGCAAAACTTACACGTTTTCGAGGCTTCTTTTAGAGAATTTCTTGGGCGTTTTACACGCAACATATGGAGCGTTTCACATGGTGAATAATAACACCTCCAGGGGAAGAAAAAGTGTGGCGTTTTACACGCCATGAAGTGACGTTTCTTATGCCAAAGGCCCAAGCCTCCACCAGTCATGTTGCAACAACACTCCAAGCCCATAATTGGACCACTGAAGCCTTAAACAGAAGACATAATTAGAAGTTGAAGATTTAATATGGAAGATTTCATTTGATTTGGTTTTTATCTGGAATTAAATTATTAGGTTTTATTTTTGGTTTAGTATATAAGGTTTTTTGAAAAACTTGTGGAGGGATTTTCGGACCTTTAGAATTTTTGCCGTTTTTTATTCTAAGTTTTAGGTTTTCATTGAAGCATGAGTCACTAATCTCCTTGGTTAAGGTTAGGAGCTCTGTACATCTTTTTATAGATTATTAATCTAAGTATTTATTTAATATGAGGTTTATACTTTAATTTATTTCATGATTGAGTTTTCGTTCTTCATCTTTAAAGATTTAGAATTTATGGGAAATATTCTAACTCCGTCTTGGATTCTAAATATTGTTTTAGAAAAAAATAATATTTGAATTAGTTTAAAAACTCTTTCTCACTACTTTTTTATTTCAGTAAGAATAGTTTCAAAGAGTGTGTGATACTTTGTGAGCTTCAATTGTTTAGGACTAGCTTGAATACGTGACATATAATTCAACCTACTGAGTGTTTTTTAATCTTACTTGAGATTGAATCGGAATTGTGCTTCAGCTCTTTTTCTTAAGTAATTGACTAAGGAATTAGCAGTTAATTATGCCAAAGAGGAATTAAATTGCTAAGAAATTAGAATTTGATTATTTATGATTCATCGGGATTGATCTTTGCATACCTCATCTAAATAAACACAAGGATTGTTTCCTAAAGAGTGAATATCTCTGACACCTTAACTATCTTTATCATGTTATTCTTTTAACCAATTTCAGTTTGCTTTTCTTTAATTTTTTGTTTTCATGCTATTTACCATTGAAACTCTTTTGATTGTCTGTCTAGAATAATCAATTGACCATTGTTTGCTTAATCTGTTAATCCTCGTGGGAACGGTAACCCACTCCCGTGGTATAACTTAATATGATCCGGTGCTCTTGCCAGTAGTTTGTAGTTTGTAAAATCAGCATCGTATTTTTGGTACCATTGCCGGGGATTAATTGTGGTTAACAAACTATCAATGAGTTGATTACCTAAATTAGACCTTTTTAGTTTTTAGTCATTTATTATTTTAATTTATTCCCCCTAAGAGTTTCCTTCATCACTATGAAGGATGTAATTCCAATTTGATATTCTTGTTGTTTATCTCTGTGCAGAATAACAGGGATAAAGAACCTCTTCACTACAATCCTGAGATTGAAAGAACTCTTTACTGATAAAGAAAACAAGCTAGAGATCAAAGTGTTACAGAAGAGACTGAAGATATAGTTGAAGAAGAGTTTGAATTCAACATGATAAAGAATGCAAATAATAATGCTAATGTTGCTCAACCTAGGAGGACCTTTGGATCTTTCACTACTCCCAACCCAGGGAGTTGTGAAAGTAGCATTGTGACACCAATAGTGAATGAAAATCATTTCGAGCTGAAACCTCAACTTGTCACATTTGTTCAACAAAACTGTCAGTTTAGTGGAAGTTCAAAGGAAGATCCCAACCTATTCATCTCTAACTACCTACAAATTTGTGATACTGTTAAGACCAATAGCATTTCGACTGAGGTTATCAGTTGTTGCTATTCCCTTTTGTTGTAAGGGATTAGGCTACACAGTGGCTGGACAATCAGCGCAAGGAGAGTATAGGTACTTGGGAAGACTTGGTCACTAAGTTCCTTACCAAGTTCTTTCCACCTCAAAGATTGACAAAGCTCAGGACTGACATTCATACTTTTTGATAGCACAAAGGAGAGACCCTCTATGAAGATTGGAAGAAGTACAAAGAGATGCTCAAAAAGTTTCCTCCAGACATATTTGCAAACTAGATCCAACTCCAGATATTTTATGATGGGATCAACCCTACCTCACAGGTTTCATTGGATAATTCAACTGGAGAATCTCTACATATGAAGAAGACCACTGATGAAGGACTATAATTGATTGAAATGGTGGCCAACAATCAGTAACGCTATTCTTCCAAAGGATCAATGAGGAAGGGAGTCATGAAATTAGATGCTTTGGATGTTATTTTGGCTCAGAATAAAGTAATGTCCCAATAAATCAATGCAATCACTCAACACTTAGGAGGCATGCAAGTTTCAGCTATAAGTGCTCAAGAGAGTTCTTATAATATGAGTAGTAGATTACCTCAAAGTGAAGGTGTGGAGTATGGACAATCTTCCCTGGAGCAAGTGAATTACATGGGTAATCCTTTAAAGCTACCTCAAAATGATCCCTTCCCTAAAATCTATAATCTTGGATAGAGAAATCACCCAAAATTTGGATGAAAAAATCAAGGTCAGAGGCCCAATAATTTTAACAACAACCATGCACAGAACCACTTCCATTCTCAAAATAATACCTTCAACCCTCACAAACAACAACCACCCCTCATCCAACCATCTCAAGACTCTCAAAGGATCTTCAATCTTGAACTTTCCATGGAGAAATTCTCCCAATCCACACTCACATTCATAGAGGAGAGAAGGACTAACTTCCAGAATCAAGGTACTTCAATTAGAAATTTGGAGGTGCAAGTAGGCCAAATTGCTCAACAATTAGACAAACCCACAAAAACATTCCCCAGTGACACACTTCTAAATCATAGGGAAGAATACAAGGCTATTTATTTGAGAAGTGAAAAGGTGGTAGGAGAAGAAGCCAAGAAGGATGCCATTGACAAACAAAAGAAAGAGGCCCAAAGAAAAGCCAATCATCAAGAGGAACACAAGATCACAACCTCTCAGGAACACTCAATTCAAGCTTCAAAAGATCCACCAAAAGAGGGAGTCCTAGTGCCTGAGTACAAACTTAGGATTCCATATCCTCAAAGGCTTTAGGGAAAATTCATGGAGATATTCAAGTCACTGCACATCAACATTCCATTCATAGAAGCACTTGAACAAATGCTCTTGTATGCTAAATTCATGAAGAAATTTTTGTCCAAGAAAATATCCTTAAAGGGAGGTCAAACCGTGGTCATGACCAAAGAGTGTAGTGCAATTATTCAAAGGAATTTGCCAACAAAGAAGAAAGATCCAGGGTTAAATTTCCTACACCATTGGCAACACCACCTTTGAGAGAGCATTATATGATTTGGGGGCAAGTATTAATTTGATGCCTTTCTCTATGATAAAAAAATGTTTTAAATTCAAGAGATAAAGTCCACATAAATAACTCTACAAATGGCAGACAAATCAATCAAGCATGGATATGAAGTGGTTGAAAATGTCTTGATCAAAGTGGGAAAGTTTTTCTCCCAGTGAACTTTTTATTCTTGACATGGAAGAAGATGAGAATGCCTCCATTATTCTCGAAAGACCTTTTTTAGCAACTGGGAGAACCCTTATTGACGTTGAAAAGGGTGAATTAATGTTAAGGGTACATGATGAGCACTTGGTTTTTCATGTTTTTAAAACCATGAATCATTCAATTGAGGAGGATATTTGCATGTAGGTTGAACCAATTAATCCTAGCCTTCAAAATCCCCCGAATGAAGTAATTGTGAAGGATCTAATTCCATGCATGAAAGGAAGAGAAAGAGAAGGTGCAACAAGTTGAAAACACAAATAAGACAAACAAAAGTTTGTAACCAAAGCCTTCCTTTGTAATCAACAAAAAACCCCCTGACATCGAGCCTAGGTTTGGTGTTGGGTGTGCATCATCAAATAAGGTGGAGGCTCTTAAGAAGAAAGTACCTAGAGGATGGAGAAACAATAAAATCCCTACTGAAGAATTCTCACCAGGGGAGAAAGTGGAGCTATCTCACCATCCATTGTTGCTATATACAGTGCAAAAAATTCTCTCTTTTGAGCATATTGAGCTAATACATGAAGACACAAGGAGGAGAGTCATAGTGAGAAGGGAGGAGTTAAAATATTATGATTGAACTCCCCCTTAGTAAGAAACAACCGTCGAGCTAGTGATGTTAAAGAAGTGCTTGTTGGAAGGCAACCCAACGTTCGGTATTTTCTTTTCTCTTGTTTTTGCTTTATTTAAAGTTGTGTATGTGTTTCATGGATTAAGTTTGGTGTTTCTACATGTTCCGAGGGTTACCTGAAACTATAGGTCGATCTTGGATGAGATCGTCTGTGTTGGTCGGAACCGACGTGTCCGGCAGGTGGGTATCGGCCGGAGCTGGTGTGTCCGACTTGTTGGACTTGGTGGTGGTGCTGATCCTTCGTCCCCGAAGGGTGGGGGTACCTGCAAGAGACTCCGATGCTTAAGTTAGCAAGGGTATTAAGCAGGTATTAAGTAGAATCAGAATATGAGTTATACCTGGGTGCTCCAGTGTATTTATAATGGTGAGATGTGGCCTCTTGTGGATAAGATAAGTTAGTTATCTTATCTTATCTTTATCTTATCTTTAAGTGAGGTCATCTTTAAGGGAACCGCCTTTATCTCTATGGGATTGGGCTGTCCTTGGATTTGGGACGTGTTCCTCCATTTGGGCCCTTTGTTTGTGCTTTTCTATGACTTGGCCGAGCTCTTTGAGAAGAGGTCGGGTTGTCCTGACCTGAAGAGGTCGGTCGCTTTGCCTTGTAGAACATCCCGGGTCGGACAGCTCGACCCAGGGTATGAACAGTGCCCCTGCTTGAGCTTGGTCTTCTTTTTTGAGGCCGAGTCCTTGACTTCGGTCCTTCTTTGGTGAAGTCGAACTCGAGCATTTTGTCGATTCCTTTGTATCAGCTTTTGAATGTAGAACGTTTTCCTCTAAAAGACGCGCGTTTTTATACCGGCGCTTTTTTGAGAACGTGCAAGGGTTTAATGCTTTTAATTTTGAGCATTTAATTGCCCCGTTTCCCTTAGGCTCTTTTACTTTGGATTTTGAAACCTTGAAAACGGTTTCTCTCATTCTCCCTTTTCGTAACTTTCTTCGCATTTCTTCCTTCATTCTCTCGCTTTCAACTTTTCTTTGTTTGTTTGGTTTTTCTGAAGCCTCTGCCTGGAGTTGAACAAGTTCCGCATTTCAGTCCAGCGACGCTGCTTTTGCTTGTGTCTTTTCTTTTGCTTTTGAGAGAGCGATTCCAGATTTCGCCTTCCTTCTTCAACTTCCTTGAAGCCCGCTACTTTTTTTTAGGTTGGTACTAACTTTCTTTGCTTCTTTCACGGCTTTACTTTTAATTTTTTGTTGAAGCTTTGATCTTGCATGTTTGAAAGTTTGCACCTTTTCGTGATCTTGCGTTTGTTTGTCGCTGTAAATGTGTTTTCCTTGGCTTTCTTCTTTGCGGTTTTTTCTTGGAATTTTCTGTTGAGGTTTTCTGGGGTTTTACTGTTGCTTTCTGGTTGCTTTTGATACTGGTTAGGAAATCTGCATCCATTTCTTACCTTTTTTTGGAGATTGCTGATCTTTTGAAAAAAGGTTGCATCTTTAATGGTCCCGCGCTTTGTTGCTTTGGGAATGTTTTTGTTTGGTAGGCTTTGAAATGATTTGCTGTGTTTTTGGTGAAAAGCGTTTGTTGTTTTGAATCCTTTTTGAAAAATGCCAGGATATGAGCTGTAGAGTATTTCTGGAAACCTTGCTTTGTTACTGCCTCCAAAGGATGCCCCAGGACTTTTGGTTTGAGTCCTGTGATTTTCCTTTTCGCTGTTTCATCTACTGACCGAGTTGTTTTCTCCCTTTATCCGAGATGTTTGTAGTAACCCTTATCTTATTTTCTTACTTTGTAGGATTAGTTGGCCTCATGTCTTCTCGCAATAACATTGTAGAGATGTCTTCCAGAGTTCCCGAGGGGATGTCTGATTGGCTGGACTCCCTTGTTTTGTTGTGTGTTTCTATTGTGGATGCTGAATTTTGCACAGAGCTGAGGAAGCGCCATAGGATTTGTGGTAACATTGCTCGTGAGGAGGATTACGAGCTTGTTGCCCCTGATTCTGACGAGAGAGTGTGCTTTCCGACTTCTTTTGAGGGAGAACGCCCCTTTTTTTATGCTTATGAATACTTTTTTAGCCAGTTGAACGTTTCTTTTCCTTTTACTGCTTTTGAGACTGATCTGTTGTGGTCGTGTAACATTGCTCCATCCCAGTTTCACCCCAATTCCTGGGGTTTTATTAAAATTTTCCAACTTCTCTGTAGTGAACTAGATGTAACACCTTCCCAGACTCTTTTTCTTTACTTGTTTGTTTCTGCCAAGCCTGGCGGTTCTTCAAAAAAGAAAGCTTCTTGGGTTTCTTTCCGGTCCGCCCAGGGCCATAAAGTGTTTGCAATGTATGATGAGTCCTTTAAGGACTTCAAGAACTACTTTTTTAAAGTTTGAGCTGTTGAGGGGGCCCACCCCTTTTTTCTTGATGAAAATGACGAGCCTGCTTTTCCTCTAGAGTGGCAAAAGAATGTAAGAGTGCCACGTTACACATGGGAAATGCTTAGTGAGGTTGAGCGGGCTTTTGTAGTTGTTCTTGAAGATTTGTGGGGGAAGCCTCCCCATCTGGATACGAAGAGATTTCTGAATGATCCGTCCTTGGTTCGGCCTGCTTTGGGTATTTGTTTGTCTATTGGTCTGACTTGCCTCTATATTTATTTCCTTTTTTGTTCCTCTTTTGTAACTCTTTGTCGTGGTTGTTTTTGTGTTTGCAGAGATGTCTAAGAACAATGACTCCATGAAGGCCTTCAAGAAGGCGAAGAAGGCAACTGCTGCTTTAAACATTTCGGCCAAAGTGGTCGGCGAGGGGTCTTCCCAAGCTCCAGTTAAACCTCCTATTCCGAGTTCTCCCGGGCCGAGGAAAGTAATTCCTATTCCTCGGGTTCGTCTGGTCGATCCTCCATAATCTTCTACAGCAGCTCCTGGTGCCCCTCATAGCAAGAAGCAAAAAACATCCGAGCCTTTTAACTTGGATGCCCCGGACTTTGATGCCATTGAGTTCGTTGACCAGCAAATTGCCCCCTATGGTGGGCGTTCCATGGACGACGTGTCTCTTCTAAAGCATTTGTATTTTATTACCCAAAATAGTGTGAAGATGGCCCATATGGGTGCGGCTATTTTTTGAGCAATTCAGGGGATTCCGGTTCATGCTACCAAATCTTTTATGGAGGAGGCCAAGTTAGAATTTGATCGAATCAAGGGTCTGAAGGAGGAGTTGGAGGTGAAGTTGGCCAAGGTGGAGAAGGAACTGGAGGGTGAGAAGGCCAGCTCTATTACCCTTGCTGCTTCTCTGAAGCTGGCCGAAGACATGGCTTTGAAACATAAGGATAGCTATGCCTCGGCTTATAGGGAATTGATGCGTCTTCGGGAGGATTTGGAAACAGCTCGGGTTAATTATGGTGAGCTTCAGGGTCACCTTGTGGGTAGCGTAACTGCTGCCTCTGAGAATCTGATGGAGCAGTTCCGGGTTGTAGCTCCTAATGCCGACTTGACTCTCATCAGTTTGGACAATGTTATGAGAAATCGTAAGATTGTCCCTGATGACCAGGATGATGATGAGACTGATCCTCCTCTAGTGCCTTCTCTTAAGGTGTCGACCTCCTCTGTTCCTCCTGTTCCATCTGATCCGGACTGCCAGGTCCTGAACCGGGATGATGGAACTGTAGATGTTGTGCCCTGCAAACTCGTCCTCCTTCTCCCCATGCTGCTGGGAAGGCCTCTGATCTTAGTTGATCTTTTTTCTTGGATATTTGTGTATATGGCCCGTTTTGTGGGTTTTTTGAACTGTTTATTATTTTGTTTGATTACTGACACTTTTCAGTTGCCTGCTTGGCAACTTTTACAAAAACAAAAGTAGCTTTCTGAGGTTGGCTTTTGGTGACCCCTTGAAGCTTTATCGTGTTATGCATGATATCTGTTGGAATTTTACTGTCTGGCCCCTTTTAGGTTGCTTTCGTGCTTGTTTCTTGTAGCTTGGATCCTTTTGAGGCCGTGTATGTGGGGGGGTCCAGCTTGTTTCTCGGTTTCCTTGCTCTTGTTTGTATTTTTAGCGCCTCGTAACCGATTTCTTTATGTTGGTCCCCTTCTAAGTTATTTTTGTAATCCTCGTTCTTGGACCTTTATCAGATCTCTTTCAAGGACTATTTGTATAACTTTTTAGTAGCAGGAGTCCGACTTCGTTATGTCGGTCTCCTTTAAGTTATAGCGTAATCCTCTTTCTTGGATCTTTATCAGATCTCTTTCAGGGACTACTTGTATAACTTTTTTAATGGTAGGAGTCCGACTTGGTTATGTCGGTCTCCTTTAAGTTATTTTTTGTAGTCCTCTTTCTTGGACCTTTATCAGATCTCTTTCAGGGACTACTTGTATAACTTTTTTAATGGTAGGAGTCCGACTTGGTTATGTCGGTCTCCTTTAAGTTATTTTTTGTAGTCCTCTTTCTTGGACCTTTATCAGATCTCTTTCAGGGACTACTTGTATAACTTTTTTAATGATAGGAGTCCGACTTGGTTATATCGGTCTCCTTTAAGTTATTTTTTGTAGTCCTCTTTCTTGGACCTTTATCAGATCTCTTTCAGGGACTACTTATATAACTTTTTAGTTTAGGACTGACTTTGTTATGTCAGGCCCTTCTAAGTTAAAGTAATCCTCTTTAATAAGTTTGGCTAGACCTCTTTCCAGGGTTTACTTATAACTTGGGTTGACTTGGTCCGACTTCTGAACGTCAGCCAGTCTTTTAAGTTATTATATTAGCTATCTGTAAGACCTCGTCAGGTTCTTTTTTAGGATTGCTTTCGATAACTTCTTACATTATTCTGTGTTCATCTTTGCCGATTTGTAGAAAATGGTTGGCGTCTTTAGATCGTCTTTTGGGTGAATCGCGTTTTCACCTTTATTGGACGATTGTCTTTATCGTGGTCGATAAGTGAATTTGTTTTTCACTTTCTGCCGACCTGTTGCTTTATAATCGGACGATGAATACTTCAGATTAATGCGTCTTGGAATCTTGTAGAATATATAAGTAAACTTTATTCAAAGAAAAAATGCAAATATATACATGTGGGATTTTCCTTGTCCCTTTAAGTCGGGTATGATCTAGGTCTCTACATGGTGCCTCATTAAAAAACTTTTTCAGGAAAAAGAGCGCATCCATTTAGTGAGATCTTTTACCTTTTCTAACTGTAGTACCTTCTTAGGTTGCAGGCGTGCCATGATCGATGAAGCTCTCATCCATCAAGCTCGGACAGTCTGTAGTAGCCCTTCCCCAGTACTTCAATGACTCGGTAGGGTCCTTTCCAGTTTGTTGCCAGCTTTCCTTCTCCGAGTCGAGCTGTTCCAATGTCATTTCTGATTAGGATGAGATCATTCTCTGCAAAACTTCTCGGCACTACCTTTAGATTATATCTGGAAGCCATTCATCGTTTTAGAGCTTCTTCCCTGATTCGAGCTCTTTCTTAGATTTCGGGTAACAAGTCGAGCTCTTCTATCTGAAGTTGAGAGTTTGCTCGTTCATTGTAGTGGACTACTCGGGGAGATCCTTCTTCGATTTCTATTGGAATCATTGCCTCCGCTCCGTATGCCAGTCAGAATGGTGATTCGTTTGTAGTAGAATGGGGGGTTGTTCGATATGCCCATAAGACTTGTGGGAGTTCCTCGGCCCAAGCTCCTTTTGCTTCTTGTAGCCTACGCTTTAGTCCGGCTAATATGACTTTGTTGGCCGCTTCAGCTTGTCCATTGGCTTGGGGATGTTCGACGGAGGTGAACTGGTGTTTTATGTTCAAGTCGGCCACCAATTTTCTGAAGCCTGCCTCTGTAAATTGGGTACCGTTGTCCGTGGTGATGGAGTATGGTACCCCGAACCTCGTAATAATGTTCCTATATAGGAATTTTCGACTTCTTTGGGCGGTGGCGTTGGCCAGGGGTTCTGCCTCGATCCATTTTATGAAATAGTCTACTCCTACTTTGAGGAATTTTACTTGTCCCGATCCCTGTGGGAAGGGTCCGAGATGGTCGAGTCCCCATTTCGCAAATGGCCAGGGTGAGGTCACGCTGATGAGCTTTTCTGGTGGGGCAATGTGAAAGTTGGCATGCTTCTGGCATGGTAGACATGTCCTTACAAATTCTGTAGCGTCCTTTTGTAGAGTTGGCCAATAGAATCCCGCCCGGAGTATCTTTTTGGTGAGAGCTTACGCTCCGAGATGATTACTACAAATGCCGCTGTGTACTTCCTCCAAGACTTCCTTTGTGTTGGAAGTTGGTACGCATTTTAGTAAAGGTGTTGATATCCCTCTTTTGTACAGCGTGTTGTTTATGATAGTGTAGTAATGTGCCTCCCTTTTCAGCCTCTTTGCCTCCTTTTCATCTGTAGGGAGTTCTTCTGTTTTGAGGTAGTTTATTATGGGGGTCATCCATCCTTGATCCCGACCTATTATGGCTAGGATTCTTTCTTCTTCCGCTATTGACGGGTTCTGTAATACCTCCTGGATGAGGCTTCTGTTGTTGCCCCCTGGTTTGGTGCTGGCTAATTTTGAAAGGGCGTCAGCTCGGGCATTTTGCTCACGAGGTATGTGGTGGATCCTATATTCCCCGAGTTGTCCGAGCTGTTCTTTGGTTTTATCCAAATATTTTTTCATGGTCGGATCTTTGGCTTGGTAGCTTCCTGTTATTTGTGAGGTGATGACTTGTGAGTCACTGTAGATGTTGAGTTTTCGAGTTCCAACCTCCCTAGCCAGCTTCCGACCAGCTAATAGTGCTTCGTATTCTGCCTGGTTATTTGAGGCCGGGAATCCGAATTTAAGGGAGAGCTCAAGTTGAGTTCCTTGGTTGCTTTCAATTATCACACCCGCACCGCTTCCTGTTTTATTCGAGGATCCGTCTACGTATATGTTCCATTCTATGGGGATTTCTGGGATGTCTGTAAATTCTGCGATGAAGTCGGCCAGGTGTTGCGATTTGATTGCTGTACGCACCTCGTATTGGAGGTCGAATTCGGACAACTCGATTGCCCATTGTAGGATTTTTCCTGCTAGATCTATTTTCTGCAATATCCCTTTTATGGGTTGGTTGGTTCGAACTTTAATGGTATGCGCTTGGAAATATGGGCGAAGCTGCCGGGATGTGAGGATCAGAGCGTAGGCAAACTTTTCTATTTTCTGGTAGTTCAGCTCGGATCCCTGTAGTGCTTTGCTAATGAAGTAGACGGGTTTTTGCCCATGTTCGTCTTCTCTGACTAGTGCTGAGGCTATTGCCCGGCTCCCTACTGTGAGATATAATATGAGCGGTTCTCCTTCTCGTGGCCGAGATAGGATAGGTGGCCGTCCTAAGAACTCCTTGAAGTCTAGGAAGGCTTGCTCACATTCTGTCGTCCATTCGAACTGTTTTCCCTTTCTTAAAGTAGCATAGAAGGGAAGAGATCTTATCGCAGCTCCTGCTAAGAATCGGGATAGAGCGGCCAACCTCCCGTTGAGTTATTGTACTTCTTTGATACATGTTGGGCTCTTCATGTTGAGTATGGCTCGACACTTGTCTGGATTTGCTCAAATCCCCCTTTGTGTGAGCATGAAGCCCAAGAATTTGCCGGCTTCTACTGCGAAGGTGCATTTTGCGGGATTGAGCCGCATGTTGTGTTTCCTGATAGTGTAAAACACTTGAGTCAGGTCGGATAACAATGTATCTTTGTTTTGTGTCTTTATCAACATATCGTCTCCATAAACTTCCATGATTTTTCCGATGTAATCTGAGAAAACTTTATTCATTAGCCTTTGATAAGTAGCTCCTGCGTTCTTGAGACCAAAAGGCATCACGATGTAACAGTAGTTTGCTTTCGGTGTTAGGAACGAGGTTTTTTCTTGATCTGGTGGATACATGGGGATTTGGTTGTACCCTGAATATGCGTCCATGAATGAGAGATACTTATATTCTAATGAAGTATCCACTAGAGCGTCGATGCTTGGGAGTGGGTAGGGGTCTTTTGGGCAGGCTTTGTTGAGGTCGGTGTAGTCGGTGCACATTCGCCACTTCCCATTTGACTTTTTCACCAAGACGACGTTTGCTAGCCATAGTGGATATTTGACTTCCCTTATGAACCCGGCCTCAAGTAGCGCTTGTACTTGTTCTTCTACAGCCTGAGCTCGTTCTAGTCCAAGTTTTCTTCGTCTTTGTTGTACCGGCCGGGATCCCGGATAGACTGCCAATTTGTGGCTCATTAGTTCGGGATCAATACCTGGCATGTCGGCAGTTTTCCATGCGAAGAGATCAACATTATCTCGTAGGAACCGTATTAGTGATTCCTTTATGTCTCCTTTCAGGATCGTGCCAATATTAGTTGTTTTATCCGAGGTGTCTCCGATCTGGATTCTTTCTACTTCTCCTTCGGGTTATGGTCGGAATTCTTCTCGCCTCTGAACTCCACCGAGCTCGATTGTGTGGAACTCTCCTCCTTCACCTCGGAGGTTTAGGCTTTCGTTATAACAGTGATGAGCGGATATTTTATACGCTTTTTGGGGGTAATTTCATGTAGATTTTAGTATGTTTTAATTAGTTTTTAGTTAAATATTATTAGTTTTTAAGAAAAAATTATATTTCTGGATTTTACTATGAGTTTGTGTGTTTTTCTGTGATTTCAGGTATTTTCTGGCTGAAATTGAGGGAGCTGAGCGAAAATCCGAGTTAGGCTGAAAAAGGACTGCTGATGCTGTTGGATTCTGACCTCCCTGCACTCGAAATGGATTTTCTGGAGCTACAGGAGTCCAATTGGAGCGCTCTCAATGGCGTTGGAAAGTAGACATCCAGGGCTTTCCGGAAATATATAATAGTCCATTCTTTGCGCGAAGATAGATGACATAAACTGGCGTTCAACGCCAGTATCATGCTGCTGTCTGGCATCCAGCGCCAGAAACAGGTTACAAGCTGGAGTTCAACGCCAGAAACAGGTTACAACCTGGCGTTGAACGCCCAAAACAGCCCCAGGCACGTGAGAAGCTTAAGTCTCAGCCCCAGCACACACCAAGTGGGCCCCAGAAGTGGATTTCTGCACTATCTATCATAGTTTACTCATTTTCTGTAAACCTAGGTTACTAGTTTACTATTTAAACAACTTTTAGAGATTTACTTTGCACCTCATGACATTTTAGATCTGAAATTTGTACCTTTTGGCAGCATGAGTCTCTAAACTCCATTGTTGGGGGTGAGGAGCTTTGCAGCGTCTCGATGAATTAATGCAATTACTTTTGTTTTTCATTCAAACATGCTTGTTCTTATCTAAGATGTTCATTCGCGCTTAATTATGGAGAAGGTGATGATCCATGACACTCATCACCTTCCTCAATCCATGAACGTGTGCCTGACAACCACCTCCGTTCTACATCAGATTGAATGAGTATCTCTTAGATTCCTTAATCAGAATCTTCGTGGTATAAGCCGGATTGATGGCGGCATTCATGAGAATCCGAAAAGTCTAAGCCTTGTCTGTGGTATTCCGAGTAGGATTCTGGGATTGAATGACTGTGACGAGCTTCAAACTCCTGAAGGCTGGGCGTTAGTGACAGACGCAAAAGAATCAATGGATTCTATTCTAACCTGATTGAGAACCGACAGATGATTAGCCGTGCTGTGACAGAGCATTTGGACCATTTTCACTGAGAGGATGGGAAGTAGCCATTGACAACGGTGACACCCTACATAGAGCTTGCCATGGAAGGAACCTTGCGTGTGGGAAAAGGATTTCAAGGAAAAGTTGAAATTCAGAGGACAAAGCATCTCTAAAACTCCAACATATTCTCCATTATTAAAGTAACAACTATTTATTTTATGCCCTTTTTACTTTATACGAGGCTAAAGAACTCTATTGGTATCCTGACTAAGATTAATAAAATAAACATAGCTTGCTTCAAACCAATAATCTCCGTGGGATCGACCCTTACTCCCGTAAGGTATTACTTGGACGACCCAGTGCACTTGCTGGTTAGTTGTACGGATTGCAAATTTGTGCACCAAGTTTTTGGCGCCGTTGCCGGGGATTGTTCGAGTTTGAACAAACTAAAGGTTTATTTTGTTGCTTAGATTAGGAATATAGTATTGATGCTATAGAGTCATTAAATCTGAGTCCTTTATTCCCTTTTCAAAAAAAAAAATTTTTCAAAAATATTATTTTTCTTTATCAATTTTAATTTTTCTTTGAGTCTAGTGTCTTGTTATAAGTTTGGTGTCAATTGAATATTTTATATTTTCCTTTAAATTTTTCGTATTAGTGTTCTTTGTTCTTCCTTGATCTTCAAGTTGTTCTTGTTTATTTTTCTTGTTTGATCTTTAGTTTTTCTTGTTCTGTGTGTTTTCGTGTTTTCCTTGTACTTTTTCAAAACATTAGTTTTCAAAAATTTATACTTTTATCCATAAATATAATACATCTTTAAAATCAACATTAAAGTTACTGCCCAATTGGCTAGAGCATTAGTTTATGTTCTTGATAATTGGGTATCTTCTTTAAAATCTTTTTCAAAAATAATTTTTCTTTGATTGAATCTTGTGCCAAACTTTAAGTTTGGTGTTTTATTGTTAATTTTTCTTCAATTTTCGAAAATTTAGTGAAGTTTTCTAAAAATTTTAAGTTTGGTGTTCTTTCTTTTGTTCTTGTGTTCTTGTGAATCTTCAACGTGTTCTTGAGTTTTTCTTGTGTTTTGATCTTAAAATTTTTAAGTTTGGTGTTCCTTGGTGTTTTCCCTCCAAAATTTTCGAAAATAAGGAGCATTAGATCTAAAAATTTTAAGTCTTGTGTCTTTTGTGTGTTTTTCTCTTTCATCATAAAATTCAAAATTCAAAAAAAAAAATATTTTCTAACTAATTTTAAACTACACTTTCGAAAATTTTATATAAAAATTCAGATTTCAATTTCAAAATTTTTCAATTTTTATCTTTTTAATATATATTTTATTATCTTTTTCAAAAATTTTATCCGAACCACTTTCTCCTTTTCCTCAAATTTTTCGAAAATCTTCAAAAAAAAATATTTTCATTTTTTTTATTTCGTTTTTATTTGCTTTATTTTTATTTTATTTTATAAAATAAATTTTTATAAAATAAATAATATCAACATACATACCATCTCCCTTGCTCCATCATGGAACTAAGTGGAAATGCACAGTCCAAGAGGACTCTGGGGTCATATGCTAGCCCCACTACTGCTTCATATGGGAGTAGTATCTGTATACCCTCCATTGGAGTTAGTAGCTTTGAGTTGAATCCTCAGCTCATTATCATGGTGCAGCAAAGCTGCCAGTATTCCGGTCTTCCACATGAAGAACCTACAGAGTTTCTGGCACAATTTTTACAAATCGCTAACACAGTACATGATAAGGAAGTAGATCAGGATGTCTACAGATTATTACTGTTTCCATTTGCTGTAAAAGATCAAGCTAAGAGGTGGTTAAATAACCAACCTAAGAACAGCATAAAAACATGAAAACAGCTGTCAGAAAAATTCCTGAATCACTATTTCCCTCCAAAACGGATGACACAGTTAAGGCTAAGCATCCAAGGCTTCAAACAAGGAGATAATGAATCCCTTTATGATGCCTGGGAGAGATACAGAGAGATGCTAAGAAAATGCCCCTCTGAGATGTTTTCAGAGTGGGTGCAATTAGACATCTTCTACTATGGGCTTATAGAAAAAGCTCAGATTTCTTTAGATCACTCAGCTGGTGGATCTATACATATGAGAAAAATAATTGAAGAAGCTCAAGAGCTTATTGATACAGTTGCCAGAAATCAGCATCTGTACCTAAGCAGTGAATCTTCCATGAAAGAAGAAGCTAAAACAGTAACTGCTGAACTCGGTCCTGCGGATCAGGCTAATGAATTCAATCAGCAATTAGACTTTCTAACCCAGCAGCTAGCCGAATTCAAGGAAATACTACAGGAAACAAGAATGGCTAACAGGAATATGGAAGTACAGTTAAAGCAAACAGAAAAGCAATTGTCAAAATAAATAGCAGAAGAATGCCAAGCAGTTTAATTAAGAAGTGGGAAAACATTAAAAACCTCACTTCAAAGTAGCAGGAAGCCAACTAATGAAAAATGGCTACTCAAAATCCCTCTGAGGACAATCAGAGCCCAGAAAGGAATAATGCTGGCGCTGAACGCCCAGACCATGCTCATTCCTGGCGTTCAACGCCAGAAACAAGCATGAATCTGGCGTTGAACGCCCAAAGGAAGCACAGTTCTGGCGTTCAGACGCCAGTAACAGACAAGGAGTTGGCGTCTAACGCCACTCCAGCTTCCACCCCTGGCATTCAAACGCCAGTGGGGAATCAGTCACATAAAAGTGCTGATAACAATCCTTCTAAAAAGGCTTCCCAATCCACATCTGTAGGCAATAAACCTGCAGTAACTAAGGTTGAGGAATACAAAGCCAAAATGCCTTATCCTCAAAAACTCCGCCAAGCGGAACATGATAAGCAATTTGCCCGCTTTGCAGACTATCTCAGGACTCTTGAAATAAAGATTCCGTTTGCAGAAGCACTTGAGCAAATACCCTCTTATGCTAAGTTTATGAAAGAGATCTTAAGTCATAAGAAGGATTGGAGGGAAACTGAAAAAGTTTACCTCACTGAAGAATATAGTGCAGTCATTCTGAAAAGCTTACCTGAGAAGCTTAAAGATCCCGGGAGCTTTATGATACCATGCACATTAGAGGGTAATTGTACCAAGCAGGCTCTATGTGATCTTGGGGCAAGTATCAACTTAATATCTGCATCTATTATCACAAAGCTTGGTTTGACTGAAGAAGTCAAACCAACCCGGATATGTCTTCAACTTGCTGATGGCTCCATTAAATACCCATCAGGCGTGATTGAAGACATGATTGTCAAGGTTGGGCCATTTGCCTTTCCTACTGACTTTGTGGTGCTGGAAATGGAGGAGCACAAGAGTGCAACTCTCATTCTAGGAAGACCTTTCCTAGCAACTGGCCGAACCCTCATTGACGTCCAAAAAGGGGAAGTAACCCTGAGAGTCAATGAGGAGGAGTTCAAGTTGAATGTTGCCAAAGCCATGCAACATCCAGACACCCCAGATGACTGCATGAGTGTTGATATCATTGACTCTCTGGTAAGAGAGGTCAATATGGCTGAGAGTCTCGAATCAGAGCTAGAGGACATCTTTAAAGATGTTCAGCTTGATTTGGAGGAATCAGAGAGAATAATAGAACCTCTGAAAATTCCTCAGGAAGAGGAGAAACCTCCCAAACCCGAGCTCAAACCATTACCACCATCCCTAAAATATGTATTTTTGGGAGAAGGTGATACCTTTCCTGTAATCATAAGCTCTACCTTAGAGCCACAGGAAGAGGAAGCACTAATTCAAGTGCTAAGGACACACAAGACAGCTCTTGGGTGGTCCATCAGTGATCTTAAGGGCATTAGCCCAGCCAGATGCATGCACAAGATCCTATTGGAGGGTGACGCCAAGCCAGTGGTCCAACCACAAAGGCGGCTGAATCCAGCCATGAAGGAAGTTGTGCAAAAGGAGGTCACTAAATTACTAGAGGCTGGGATTATTTATCCTATTTCTGACAGCCCCTGGGTAAGCCCTGTCCAAGTCGTCCCTAAGAAGGGAGGCATGACAGTGGTTCATAATGAAAAAAAATGAACTGGTTCCTACAAGAACAGTTACAGGGTGGCGTATGTGTATTGATTATAGAAGGCTCAATACAGCCACCAAAAAGGATCATTTTCCTTTACCATTCATAGACCAGATGCTAGAAAGACTAGTAGGTCATGAATACTACTGCTTCCTGAATGGATATTCAGGTTATAATCAAATTACAGTAGATCCCCAGGATCATGAGAAAACGGCATTCACATGCCCATCTGGAGTATTTGCATACAGAAGGATGCCATTTGGCTTGTGCAATGCACCTGCAACCTTTCAAAGGTGCATGCTCTCTATCTTCTCTGATATGGTAGAGAAGTTTCTGGAAGTCTTCATGGATGACTTTTCAGTATTTGGAGACTCATTCAGCTCCTGTCTTAACCATTTAGCACTTGTTCTGAAAAGATGCCAAGAGACCAACCTAGTTTTAAACTGGGAAAAATGTCACTTTATGGTGACTGACGAGATTGTCCTTGTGCATAAAATTTCAAACAAGGGAATAGAGGTGGATCAAGCTAAAATTGAAGTAATTGAAAAATTACCTCCACCTGCCAATGTTAAGGCAATCAGAAGCTTTCTGGGGCATGCAGGATTCTATAGGAGGTTTATAAAGGATTTTTCAAAAATTGCAAAACCTCTGAGCAATTTGCTAGCTGCTGACACGCCATTTGTGTTTGACACAAAGTGTCTGCAGGCGTTCGAGACCCTGAAAGCTAAGCTGGTCACAGCACCAGTTATTTCTGCACCAGACTGGACATTACCCTTTGAACTAATGTGTGATGCCAGTGACCATACCATTGGTGCAGTATTGGGACAGAGGCATAACAAGCTTCTGCATGTCATTTATTATGCTAGCAGTGTTTTAAATGATGCCCAGAAAAATTACACAACCACAGAAAAAGAATTACTTGCAGTGGTTTATGCCATTGACAAGTTTAGATCCTACTTAGTAGGATCAAAAGTGATTGTGTACACTGACCATGCTGCTCTTAAATATCTACTCACAAAGCAGGATTCAAAGCCCAGGCTCATAAGATGGGTGTTGCTTCTGCAAGAGTTTGATATAGAAATAAGAGACAGAAAAGGAACAGAGAATCAAGTAGCTGATCACCTGTCCCGGATAGAACCAGTAGCAGGAGCATCCCTCCCTCCTACTGAGATCTCTGAAACCTTTCCAGATGAGCAATTGTTTACTGTTTAGGAAGCTCTGTGGTTTGCAGACATTACAAACTATAAGACACAAGGTTCTCCTTTTGTAACCATGGAGAGGAAGCATGAAAAGCTTCTCTCACTGCAGAGTCAACCAAAGCCCCCACAGTCCAACTCTAAGTTTGGTGTTGGGAGGCCACAACCAAACTCTAAGTTTGGTGTTGACCCCCACATTCAAACTCTAAGTTTGATGTTGGGAGGTCCCAACCTTGCTCTGATTATCTGTGAGACTCCATGAGAGCTCACTGTCCAGCTAAGGACAATAAAGAAGCGCTTGCTGGGAGGCAACCCAACCATTCACAAAATTTAATTTTATTTGTTTTTGCTAATTAATTTTTACAGGTATATGTCAAAGTATCTTCAAAAGGTAAAATAGCAATTGATTGGATTCACAGAGTTACAAGGGAATTTGGAAGCTCATTGGCGTGAAAAAGCCAGTAAGAAACATTTTGGGCGTTGAACGCCCAAAAGAAGCACCCACTGGGCGTTAAACGCCAGTAAGGGTAGCCATCTGGGCGTTAAACGCCAGAAAGGAGCATCTTCTGGGCGTTGAACGCCAGAAAGAAGCACCTTCTGGGCGTTTAATGCCAGATTGACAGCATCCTGGGCGTTCAGAAAAACGCCCAGTGACAAAGGACTTCCTGGCGTTCAACGCCAGAAAGAAGCAACAGCTGGGCGTTGAACGCCCAGGAGAAGCAGCAATTGGGCGTTAAACGCCCAAAACAAGCAGCATTTGGGCGTTTAACGCCAGAATGGTGGGGAGGAGGTAAAATTCGTTTTTCTTCACAAATTTTCTAATTTTTATTTTCTTGCATAAACATGTTTTAAAATATCATCCTTCAATTCCAAAAATTTTAATCCTAATTTCTAAAAACACTAATTTCTAAAATCCCTTTTTCAAAAATGTCAAATGTATCTTAATTCATAAACACAAATCTTTTTCCAATCCAAATCTTTTTCAAATCTTTTTCAACTCATCATATCTTTTGGATTTCGAAATTGCCTCTCCCTCTATTCCTCTCCTTTCCTTTCTTTTGCTTGAGGTCAAGCAAACCTCTAAGTTTGGTGTGATTTGCCATGATCACTGAGCTAAAACTCATCAAGATCATGGCACCTAAGGGAACAGGAAGAGCAAGGATGTGCACTGAAGGAACTAAAGCGTCAGAAGCTATTCCTTGAAGGACCAAGCACCCCACAGACTAGAGGAACATCCACTTCCCAAAATACAGGTTGTTAAGTTCTAATTTTAAGCTTTAACTCTGTGATAGTATTTTTATAGAAATTTACCTTAGAAGTTATATAGGAGTAGTAGTAATTAGTATCTCTATTTTGATTTTATCTCCAATTAAGCTATAATTTATTTTTCTCATCATTATCAAACATGAATAAAGTAGTAGATTCTTAGAATAAAGAGGCAATATTTTTTCGAGTTCTTAATAAGGAAAATTCTAATTATTTATATGTGGTGGCAATACTTTTTGTCTTCTGAATGAATGCCTGAACAGTGCATATCTTTGATATTGAATTTTATGAATGTTAAAATTGTTGGCTCCTGAAAGAATGATGAACAAGAGAAATGTTATTGATGATCTGAAAAATCATGAAATTGATTCTTGAAGCAAGAAAAAGCAGTGAAAAACAAGCTTGCAAAAAAAAAAGTGAAAAAAAAATTACAAGGAATCATTGGATCAAGAAAGGGAATAAAAGCCAACAGCCCTTTAAAACCAAAAGGCAAGGGTGAAAAGGATCCAAGGCTTTGAGCATCAGTGGATAGGAGGGCCTAAGGAAATAGTTCCAGGCCTAAGCGGCTAAATCAAGCTGTCCCCAACCATGTGCTTGTGGCATGCAGGTCCAAGTGAAAAACTTGAGACTGAGTGGTTAAAGTCGTGATCCAAAGCAAAAAGAGTGTGCTTAAGAGCTCTGGACACCTCTAACTGGGGATTTTAGCAAAGCTGGGTCACAATCTGAAAAGGTTCACCCAATCATGTGTCTGTGGCATTTATGTATCCGGTAGTAATACTGGAAAACAAAGTGCTTAGGGCCACGACCAAGACTCATAAAGTAACTGTGTTCAAGAATCAACATACTACACTAGGAGAATCAATAATACTATCTAAATTCTGAGTTCCTATGGATGCCAATCATTCTGAATTTCAAAGGATAAAGGGAGATGCCAAAACTGTTCAGAAACAAAAAGCTACAAGCCCCGCTCATCTAATAAGAATCTGAGCTCCACTTAAAAACTCTGAAATATTATTACTTCTTGATTTCTTTTTATCCTCTTTTATTCATCTAGTTGCTTGAGGACAAGCAACGGTTTAAGTTTGGTGTTGTGATGAGCGGATATTTTATACGCTTTTTGGGGGTAATTTCATGTAGATTTTAGTATGTTTTAATTAGTTTTTAGTTAAATATTATTAGTTTTTAAGAAAAAATTATATTTCTGGACTTTACTATGAGTTTGTGTGTTTTTCTGTGATTTCAGATATTTTCTGGCTGAAATTGAGGGAGCTGAGCAAAAATCTGAGTTAGGCTGAAAAAGGACTGCTGATGCTGTTGGATTCTGACCTCCCTGCACTCGAAATATATTTTCTGGAGCTACAGGAGTCCAATTGGCGCTTTCTCAACGGCTTTGGAAAGTAGACATCCAGGGCTTTCCGGCAATATATAATAGTTCATACTTTGCGCGAAGATAGATGACATAAACTGGCGTTCAACGCCAGTATCATGCTGCTGTCTGGCGTCCAGCGCCAGAAACAGGTTACAAGCTGGAGTTCAACGCCAGAAACAGGTTACAAACTGGCGTTGAACGCCCAAAACAGCCCCAGGCACGTGAGAAGCTTAAGTCTCAGCCCCAGCACACACCAAGTGGGCCCCAGAAGTGGATTTCTGCACTATCTATCATAGTTTACTCATTTTCTGTAAACCTAGGTTACTAGTTTACTATTTAAACAACTTTTAGAGATTTACTTTGCACCTCATGACATTTTAGATCTGAAATTTGTACCTTTTTGCAGCATAAGTCTCTAAACTCCATTGTTGGGGGTGAGGAGCTCTGTAGCGTCTCGATGAATTAATGCAATTACTTTTGTTTTCCATTCAAACATGCTTGTTCTTATCTAAGATGTTCATTCGCGCTTAATTATGGAGAAGGTGATGATCCGTGACACTCATCACCTTCCTCAATCCATGAACGTGTGCCTGACAACCACCTCCATTCTACATCAGATTGAATGAGTATCTCTTAGATTCCTTAATCAAAATCTTCGTGGTATAAGCCGGATTGATGGCGGCATTCATGAGAATCCAGAAAGTCTAAGCCTTGTCTGTGGTATTCCGAGTAGGATTCTGGGATTGAATGACTATGACGAGCTTCAAACTCCTGAAGGCTGGGCGTTAGTGACAGACGTAAAAGAATCAATAGATTCTATTCCAACCTGATTGAGAACCGACAGATGATTAGCCGTGCTGTGACAGAGCATTTGGACCATTTTCACTAAGAGGATGGGAAGTAGCCATTGACAACGGTGACACCCTACATAGAGCTTGCCATGGAAGGAACCTTGCGTGTGGGAAAAGGATTTCAAGGAAAAGTTGAAATTCAGAGGACAAAGCATCTCCAAAACTCCAACATATTCTCCATTATTAAAGTAACAACTATTTATTTTATGCCCTTTTTACTTTATACGAGGCTAAAGAACTCTATTGGTATCCTGACTAAGATTAATAAAATAAACATAGCTTGCTTCAAACCAATAATCTCCGTGGGATCGACCCTTACTCCCGTAAGGTATTACTTGGACGACCCAGTGCACTTGCTGGTTAGTTGTACAGATTGCAAATTCGTGCACCAAACAGCGACGTGCCATCTTTTGATCTACCCTTTATCGTAGCTATCCCTTCCGCAGTTGGGAATTTCATACATAGATGTGGGGTTGAAACTATTGCGCCGAGTTGATTTAACGTTGTCCGACCTATTAAGGCATTGTAGGCTGAGCTTACGTCGACCACGATGTAGTCTATCTTGAGTGCTCTGGATTGGTTCCCCTTTCCGAAGGTTATATGCAGCGATACGTATCCCAGCGGTTGAACTAGGGCATCTCCTAGTCCGAACAGGCTGTTCGGGTATGCTCTTAGCTCTTTTTCTTCTAGACCGAGTTTGTCGAAGGCAGTTTTGAATAAGATGTCGGCAGAGCTTCCTTGGTCAATTAATGTACGGTGAAGGTTGGCGTTTGCCAATATGATCGTAATGACCATGGGGTCGTCGTGTCCCGAGATGATTCCGGATGCGTCTTCCTTGGTAAACGTGATTGCTGGGATGTCTGGGACTTCCTTTTTTCCTTCGACATGGTATACTTCTTTGAGGTGTCGCTTTTGGGATGATTTGGAGATTCCTCCTCCGGCAAATCCGCCGTGTATTACGTGAACGTGTCTTTCCGGTGTGCGAGGTGATCGTTCAGATCGTCCAACATCCTCATCCCTTCTTCTTTTTCTTGGTTCGTCATCCCGATTGGCCAAAAACCGATCTAGCTTTCCTTCTCTTACTAGTTTTTCTATGACGTTTTTCAAGTCGAAGCATTCGTTGGTGGAATGCCCTCGAAGTCGGTGATACTCACAGTATTCATTCCGATTTCCTCCTCCTCTTTTGCCTTTAAGTGGCCGAGCTGGAGGGATTTTCTCTGTATGGCAGACTTCTTTGTAGACATCTACCAAGGATACCCTAAGAGGAGTATAGTTATGATATTTTTTGATTTTCTCTCCGGAGCGATCTTCCTTTTTCTTGGATTCTTTATCTCGGTAGGCAGAACTGAACCTTGAGGTTTCAGCAAGTCGAGAGTTTTCCTCCATGTTGATGTATTTTTGTGCCTGTTCTTGTACTTCGTCTAAGGATGTAGGGTATCTCTTTGATATAGATTGGCTAAATGGTCCTTCTCGTAGGCCATTTATAAGGCCCATAATGGCAGCCTCTGTTGGTAGACTTTGTATGTCCATGCATGTTTTGTTGAATCTTTCCATGTAGTTGCGAAGGCTCTCCCGATCTCCTTGCTTGATCCCTAGTAGGCTAGGTGCGTGTTTGGCTTTGTCCTTTTGTATGGAGAATCGGGCCAGGAACTTCTTGGCCAGATCGTCGAAACTCGAGATGGATTTTGGAGGTAGGTTGTCAAACCATTTAATGGCTGTCTTGGTGAGAGTTGTTGGAAAGGCTTTGCAGCGAACTGCATCTGAGACATCTGTGAGGTACATTCTACTTCTGAAGTTGCTGAGATGATGGTTGGGGTCCGAGGTGCCGTCATATAGAGTCATATCCGGAAGCTTGAAATCTTTTGGAATTTTGGTCTTCATAATTTCTCTGGTGAATGGATCTTGATCTTTCTGAGAGCTATCTTCTGCGGATGATCGAGTAGCTTTAGTTTTAAGATCGGCTTCGAGTTTTACAAGCTTATCTTCTAGTTCTCTGCGCCGCCTTATCTCCCGGCGTAGATCTTCTTCCTTTTCACGTCGATGTTGGGCTTCTTTCTCGAGTTGCTCCAATCGATTTTGAAGTGCTTCTATTACTCCTGGATTTGATGAATTTTTGTCTCCATTGGTTTCTGGAGTATCTTTGAGTATTGTGTCCACGTTTTTATGCGGCGTTCTGTCTTCCAAACCTGAATCGTGGTCGTTGTCATGGTCATCTGCCATGTCAATGGGATGACTTCCAGGTTCCCCGGCAACGACGCCAATGTTCCGAGGGTTACCTGAAACTGTAGGTCGATCTTGGATGAGAACGTCTGTGTTGGTCGGAACCGACGTGTCCGGCAGGTGGGTATCGGCCGGAGCTGGTGTGTCTGACTTGTTGGACTTGGTGGTGGTGCTGATCCTTCGTCCCCGGAGGATGGGGGTACCTGCAAGAGACTCTGATGCTTAAGTTAGCAAGGGTATTAAGCAGGTATTGAGTAGAATCAGAGTATGAGTTATACCTGGGTGCTCCAGTGTATTTATAATGGTGAGATGTGGCCTCCTGTGGATAAGATAAGTTAGTTATCTTATCTTATCTTTATCTTATCTTTAAGTGAGGTCATCTTTAAGGGAACCGCCTTTATCTCTATGGGCTTGGGCTGCCCTTGGATTTGGGACGTGTTCCTCCATTTGGGCCCTTTGTTTGGGCTTTTCTGTGACTTGGCCGAGCTCTTTGAGAAGAGGTCGGGTTGTCCTGACCTGAAGAGGTCAGTCGCTTTGTCTTGTAGAACATCCCGGGTCGGACAGCTCGACCCAGGGTATGAACACTACACCAACAGGATACTTGCATTTTACTGGTTACTTGGCCTAGTTTCACATTGATTGTGTCATACTAAGTTTAGTGTTCTCACACCAAGTTTGGTGTTGCCACATTTCACCCATGCAAGGTCCAACCCCCATGCAAACACATTTGCAACAAATTTATGTTACATTGTTTTGGCTTTACTTTCGTTTAGTTCTTAATCTTGTTTATTTTACTTGGATAAGCTTTCGCATTATCCAATTACTTTTACTAGATAATCATGATTATTCCTTTTTCCATCACCACTATTTTTCTTTGCTACTTGAGGACAAGCAAACATTCTAAATTTGGTGTTGGAGGCTATGCTCTACATAGCCTAAAAGGTGATAAAGAGGAGGATGAGGAAGATGAGGAAGAGGATGGTAATGATAACTAACATCATTGAATTCTATTTGTCCCTTTTCTTTTTAATTATGTACATATATATTATCCAGTTCTATCTTATATAATGCATTTGTGATTTATTAAAAGTACCTATCATGACTTGTTCATCACCATCTACAACTATAATTGTGCTTGCTTCATAAAGCAAGCAAGGTTCATGTGTAAAGAAAGAAACAAAAAGAAACAAGGTGTTGAATATATAGAGCATAACAATGTGATTTTGGAAGGTCAAACTAACTGAAATATTCAACACTTACTGAGCCAAATTGCTTGAGGCCTTAATTTAGAGGACTATATAGGATCTTTATCATTGAGAAAGCCTTGGAGAAGCAAAATATAATGAATAATAATTAACAAAAAGGGGTTGAAAGAGCAAAGGCTCTGAGTACCTCTGACCAAGAAAACTGAAAGAAAAATAAGCTCAAAGAGCCATCCTAAGTCAAGTGCTTATGGTGCTTATCTATCAACCAAAAAGTTTAAAAATAAAATATTTAGAGTCACAATTAAGCTCAAAGGTGCAAAGAACCCCCCAAAAAAGAGAAGCCAAAGGCTTTGAGCACCAATGATGGGTGATGTCAAAAGAATATTGTAAGCCCAAAGAGGTTCCCAATCAAGTCCTTGTGGTGTTTCTATATCGAGGAAAACCTGAGACAAAATATTTAGAGTCACGGCTTGGCTCAAGGTGTAAAGCATCCAACAAAAATAAAATGTGAAAAGAAAGTAAATAAACTTGCTTCAAGGTGATGAATCAAGGAAGGGTTCCATAATCTAACCAGGGATAGAGGCTTTGAAAGATTATGACTATTTGTGTTGAATTGTGCATAAGTAAAACGACTAACTAAGACCACTTGAATTGTTACCGTTCACCCTTGCATTTTAAGCTTTAAGATTTTGATGATTAAGTCATGATTCTTTGCTTGTTTGAGGACAAGCAAGAGCTTAAGTTTGGTGATGTGATGCAGAAGCATCTCATGTACTTTTCCTGGGTGTTTTTTAGGTGAAATTAATGACTTTTTGCTCAATTATCATGTGCTTTTATATGATATTTTATTAGTACTTTGAGTCCTTTGATCTCTTGTTAAATGTAGGAAAAGGATAGCAAACGAGATGAAAAGCACAAGCAAAATAAAGCAACCAAAAAATCATCCTATAGCTGGCAGAGAACTAGCATTTTACACGCCAGAAAGGGGGTGTTCAACATGCCCATACAAGACCAAAGCAGAGAACCTGGCATTTTACATGCCAGACAGGGGCAAGGCCAAAGTTTCAGGAAGGCAAAGATGGAGGCACAAGTGGCGTGTCATAGGCCAGCTCCCAGGCATGCAACATGGCCAACAAATTCAATCCCAGGATGCCCATTGCTTTGGTGTGTGACACGCTGAGAAACCGGCGTATCACACGTCCAATAAAGAACCCGTCGTGTAACAAGCCAAGACACAGTATTATAAGCTGGGCCAACTTTCTAGAGGATCAGACCCAAGGTAACTTAAGCAAGAAATGGGCGTGCAACACGACAAGGAAGTGCCGTGTCACACGTCATGGAAATACAACTCCCAGGGATATGGATGCATGGCGTTTAACATGCCAGGATGAGTGGGCATGTGAAATTGAAATGCCTTCAAAGTGGCACCCGTGCATATGCACAACACCTGAAGATTGCTGAGTTGTGTGTATGCATCACCCATGCATACACACAAAAACTGGGAAATTGAGGATTCATGCATACACATGCTCCATGTGTATACACAAATGAAGATTTTTTGCATGGTCATGCGTACGCAAGACCCTTAATAATAGTTGGCATTTTACACACCAAATATTATGGGCGTGCAAAACTTACACGCCTTGAAGGCTTTTTTTTAGAGCATTTTCTTGGGTGTTTTACACACCACATATGAGGCGTTTCACATGCCAAATAATAACATCGCCCGGGAAAGAAAAAGTGTGGCGTTTTACGTGCCAAGAAGTGGTGTTTCACACGCCAAAGGCCTAAGCATCCACCAGTCATGTTACAACAACACTCCAAGCCCATAATTGGACCACTGAAGCCTTAAATGAAAGACACAATTGGAAGTTGAAGATTTAATGTGAAAGATTTGATTTGATTTTATTTTTATTTGGAATTGAATGATTAAGTTTTGCTTTAGGTTTGGTATATAAGGTTACTTTAAAAAACTTGGAGAGGGATCTTCGGACCTTCAGACTTTTTGCCTTCTTTCATTTTAAGTTTTACGTTTTCATTGAAGCATGAGTCACTAATCTCCTTGGTTAAGGTTAGAAGCTCTGTTCATCTTTTCATGGATTATTAATCTAAGTGTTTATTTTATATGAGGTTTATGCTTTGATTTATTTCATGATTAAGTTTTTGTTCTTCATCCCTAAAAATTTAGAATTGTTGGGAAACATTCTAATTCCATCTTGGATTCTAAATATTGTTTTGGAAAAAATTAATATTTAAATTAGCTTGAAAATTCTTTTTCACTACTTTTTTTATTTCACTAGGAATAGTTTCAAAGAGTGTGCGACACTTTGTGAACTTCAATTGTTTAGGACTAGCTTGAATAGTGACATATAATTCAACCTACGGACTATTTTTGAATCTTACTTGAGATTGAATCAGAATTGTGCTTCACCTCTTTTTCTTAAGTAGTTGACTAAGGAATTAGTGGTTAATTAAGCTAAAGAGAATTAAATTACCAAGAAATTGGAATTTGATTATTTATGATTCGTCGTGATTGATCTTTTCATACTTCATCTAAATAAACACAAGGATTGTTTTCTTAAAAAGTGAACATCTCTAGCACCTTAACTATCTTTATCATATTATTCTTTTAACCAATTTCAGTTTGCTTTTGTTTAATTTCCTGTTTTCATGCTATTTACCATTGAAACTCTTATTTTTTATTGTCTGACTAGAATAATCAATTGACCATTGTTTGCTTAATCCGTTAATCCCTGTGGGAATGATAACCCACTCCATTAGTATTAGTTGATATGACCTGGTGCACTTTCTTGGAGTTTACGGTTTATAAAATCAGCATCATATATCTTTTGAGTCACCTACCTTTTATATGCATGATTTGACACAGCTATTTTATATCTCTTATTTTGTACGCGTTGCTACCAACAATTTTTTCGACTTCAAAGGACATCAAAATCTTTTCCGACTTCAAAAAGTCCTAATATTGCCCTTTGAAGCATTGTTTCAAATTAATTTTACCAAATCACGTGCTCGTCACATGTTTCTTTTGAATTTTCAAAATTTGAAAAATGGTTATAAATAGATGAAATGATTCACACGTTTCTGGGAATGTTAACGTTTCTAATGGGCTTTAATGGTCCTTTCATTGATTCAAACACTTGTTAAATTCCCAAGTCCTCATTATTATTCTTTACTTTCATTAAACACTTCTCAGAAATTCATCTTTCACAAGACTTTCCTACTTTCTTGCAAACCCTTCTTCATTTGAAAATTTCATTCCATGGCTACTCAATTTGGCCTTGATTCTAGTAGTACACCAGCTGTTACGGTTGCCTTATCTTCATCCACTACTATAGCTGCAACCACTACCACCAACATCTCCATTACTACCTCTACTGCAGGGGCAACCATGGCATCTGCTTCTATCTCTGCCGCCAGAGCTACTACTACTATACCAGGTGGAGCCTCTGCTACTCCTACTTCTTCGTCCCAAGAGGGTGATGACGACGTTCACGTTATAGGTCCTCCACCTCTTGTGACTAGTGCGTCACAATTTTATAATGATGATGGGACTCTAAGAGTGCTTAATCCTGATGTCGAGACTACCGCCTTATGGCGTAACCAGATATTACTTCCATTTTTGGTCTTCAATGTCACATATTCATTCTTAGGTCCAATCTCCAGTTTAAGACAACCCGAGTCGATTTTTTCTTTTTTTCTTATCCTCTAGAACATCTTTCTTTATTTTTTTGTAAAAACACTAAAGCTATTGGTGCACGAAATTGTGATCATCAATGGCGCCATCAACATGGTACGCTCAATTGCAATCTCAACTCTTTATCACAACTTCGCACAACTAACCAGCAAGTGCACTGGGTCGTCCAAGTAATAAACCTTACGCGAGTAAGGGTCGATCCCACGGAGATTGTTGGTATGAAGCAAGCTATGGTCACCTTGTAAATCTCAGTCAGACAGATTCAAATGGCTATGGTCACCGTTCGTATGGAGATGCTTTGTCCTTTCCGTCTCTCTGCTTTCCTACTGTCTTCATCCAATCCTTCTTACTCCTTTCCATGGCAAGCTGTATGTTGGGCATCACTGTTGTCAGTGGCTACAGTCCCGTCCTCTCAGTGAAAATGTTCAACGCGCTCTGTCACAGCACGGCTAATCATCTGTCGGTTCTCAATCAGGTTGGAATAGAATCCAGTGATTCTTTTGTGTCTGACACTAACGCCCAGCCTTCAGGAGTTTGAAGCTCGTCACAGTCATTCAATCCTTGAATCCTACTCAGAATACCACAGACAAGGTTTAGACCTTCCGGATTCTCTTGAATGCCGCCATCAATTCTAGCTTATACCACGAAGATTCCGATTAAGGGATCCAAGAGATATCCACTCAATCTAAGGTAGAACGGAGGTGGTTGTCAGGCACACGTTCATAGGTGAGAATGATGATGAGTGTCACGGATCATCACATCTATCAAGTTGAGAAACAAGTGATATCTTAGAACAAGAATAAGCTGAATTGAATAGAAGAACAATAGTAATTGCATTAATACTCGAGGTACAGCAGAGCTCCACACCTTAATCTTTGGTGTGTAGAAACTCCACCGTTGAAAATACATAAGTGATAATGGTGATCATTGGCTTCGGCCCCAGAGAGAGAATCAGAAGAACCAAGATCTAAAGTGATCAAAAGATTCAAAGATCTAAAGATGAAAATACAATAGCAAAAGGTCCTATTTGTAGAGAACTAGTAGCCTAGGGTTTACAAAGATGAGTAAATGACATAAAAATCCACTTCCGGGCCCACTTGGTGTGTGCTTGGGCTGAGCATTGAAGCTTCTATGTATAGAGACTTTTCTTGGAGTTAAACACCAGCTTTTGTGCCAGTTTGGGCGTTTAACTCCCATTCTTGTGCCAGTTCCGGCGTTTAACGCCGGGCAGTTTTGAGCTGATTTTGAACGCCAGTTTGGGCCATCAAATCTCGGGCAAAGTATGGACTATTATACATTGCTGGAAAGCCCAGGATGTCTACTTTCCAACGCGATTATAAGTGCTTCAATTAGGCTTCTGTAGCTCCAGAAAATCCACTTCGAGTGCAGGGAGGTCAGAATCCAATAGCATCTGCAGTCCTTTTCAGCCTCTGAATCAGATTTTTGCTCAGGTCCCTCAATTTCAGCCAAAAAATACCTGAAATCACAGAAAAACACACAAACTCATAGTAAAGTCTAGAAGAGTGAATTTTAACTAAAAACTAATAAAAATATAATAAAAACTAACTAAAACATACTAAAAACAATGCCAAAAAGCGTATAAATTATCCGCTCATCACAACACCAAACTTAAATTGTTGCTTGTCTCTAAGCAACTGAAAATCAAATAAGATAAAAAGAAGAGAATATGCAATGAATTCCAAAAATATCTATAAAGATCAGTATTAGTTAGATGAGCGGGGCTTTTAGCTTTTTGCCTCTGAACAGTTTTGGCATCTCACTTTATCCTTTGAAATTCAGAATGATTGGCTTCTATAGGAACTCAGAATCCAGATAATGTTATTGATTCTCCTATTTAAGTTTGATGATTCTTGAACACAGCTACTTTATGAGTCTTGGCTGTAGCCCAAAGCACTCTGTCTTCCAGTATTACCACCGGATACATACATGCCACAGACACATAACTGGGTGAACCTTTTCAGATTGTGACTCAGCTTTGCTAGAGTCCCCAATTAGAGGTGTCCAGGGTTTTTACACTCTTTTTGCCTTGGATCACGACTTTATTTTTTCTCTTTTTCTTTTTCCTTCCCTTTTTTTCCTTTTTTTTTCGTTTTTTTTTTTGTATTCACTGCTTTTTCTTGCTTCAAGAATCATTTTTATGATTTTTCAGATCCTCAGTAACATGTCTCCTTTTTCATCATTCTTTCAAGAGCCAACATTCATGAACAACAAATTCAAAAGACATATGCACTGTTCAAGCATTCATTCAGAAGTCAAAGTATTGCCACCACATCAAAATAATTAATCTGTTATAAAATTCAAAATTCATGCAATTCTTCTCTTTTTCAATTAAGAACATTTTTCATTTAAGAAAGGTGATGATGGATTCATAGGACATTCATAACTTTAAGGCATAGACACTAAGACACTAATGATCATAAGACACAAACATAGATAAACATAAGCATGATTTTTCGAAAAACAGAAAAATAAAGAGCAAGGAGATTAAAGAACAGGTCCACCTTAGTGATGGCGGCTTGTTCTTCCTCTTGAAGATCTTATGGAGTGCTTGAGCTCCTCAATGTCTCTTCCTTGCCTTTGTTGCTCCTCTCTCATGATTCTTTGATCTTCTCTAATTTCATGGAGGAGAATGGAATGTTCTAGGTGCTCCACCCTTAGTTGTCCTATGTTGGAACTCAATTCTCCTAGGGAGGTGTTGATTTGCTCCCAATAATTTTGTGGAGGAAAGTTCATCCCTTGAGGCATCTCAGGGATTTCATGATAAGTGGGATCTCTTGTTTGCTCCATCCTTTTCTTAGTGATGGGCTTGTCCTCATCCTCATCAATGAGGATGTCTCCCTCTATGTCAATTCCAACTGAATAACAGAGGTGACAAATGAGATGAGGAAAGGCTAACCTTGCCAAGGTAGAGGACTTGTCCGCCACCTTTTAAAGTTCTTGGGCTATAACCTCATGAACTTCTACTTTCTCTCCAATCATGATGCTATGAATCATGATGGCCCGGTCTATAGTAACTTCGGACCGGTTGCTAGTGGGAATGATTGAGCGTTGGATAAACTCCAAGCATCCCCTAGCCACGGGCTTGAGGTCATGCCTTCTCAGTTGAACCAGCTTCCCTCTTGAATCTCTCTTCCATTGAGCGCCCTCTTCACAAATGTCTATGAAGACTTGGTCCAACCTTTGACCAAAGTTGACCCTTCTAGTGTAGGGGTGTTCATCTCTTTGCAACATGGGCAAGTTGAATGCCAACCTTACATTTTCCGGACTAAAATCTAAGCATTTCCCCCGAACCATTGTAAGCCAATTCTTTGGATCCGGGTTCACACTTTGATCATGGTTCTTGGTGATCCATGCATTGGCATAGAACTCTTGAACCATTAAGATTCTGACTTGTTGAATGGGGTTTGTAAGAACTTCCCAACCTCTTCTTCGGTTCTCATGTCGGATCTCCGGATATTCACTCTTTTTGAGTTTCAAAGGGACCTCGGGGATCACCTTCTTCATGGCCACAACTTCATAGAAGTGGTCTTGATGCACCCTTGAGATGAATCTCTCCATCTCCCATGACTCGGAGGTGGAAGCTTTTGCCTTCCCTTTCCTCTTTCTAGAGGTTTCTCCGGCCTTAGGTGCCATAAATGGTTATGGAAAAACAAAAAGCGATGCTTTTACCACACCAAACTTAGAAGATTTGCTCGTCCTCGAGCAAAAGAAGAAAGAAGAGAGTAGAAGAAGAAGAAATGGAGGAGATTGAAGGGGCTTTGTGGTTCGGCCAAGGGGGAGAAGTAGTGTGTAGATTGTGTGAAAATGAAGGAGTGAAGATGGGTTTATATAGAAGTGGAGAGGGGGTGTATGGTTCGGCCATGTATGGGTGGGTTTGGGAGGGAAAGTGGTTTGAATTTGAATGGTAAGGTAGGTGGGGTTTTATGAAGGATGGATGTGAGTGGTGAAGAGAATGGTAGGATTTAATAGGTGAGGGGTTTTTTGGGGAAGAGGTGTTGAGGTGATTGGTGAATGGGTGAAGAAGAGAGAGAATGGTGGGGTAGGTGGGGATCCTGTGGGGTCCACAGATCCTGAGGTGTCAAGGATAATTCATCCCTGCACCAAGTGGCGAGCAAAAATGCTCATTCTGCCAATCCTGGCGTTAAATGCCAGGCTGGTGCCCATTTCTGGCGTTTAATGCCAGCTTGGTGCCCATTCCTGGCGTTAAACACCAGTCTGGTGCCCCTTTCTGGCGTTAAACGCCCAGAATGGTGCCAGACTGGGCGTTAAATGCCCATTTGCTGCCCTTACTGGCGTTTAAACGCCAACAAGGTTTTCCTCTAGGGTGTGCTATTTTTCTTTCTTTTTTCATTCTGTTTTTGCTTTTTCAATTGATTTTGTGACTTCCCATGATCATCAACCTATAGAAAACATAAAATAACAAAGGAAAATAGATAAATATAACATTGGGTTGCCTCCCAACAAGCGATTCTTTAATGTTAGTAGCTTGACAGTGGGCTCTCATGGAGCCTCACAGATGCTCAGAGCAATGTTGGAACCTCCCAACACCAAACTTAGAGTTTGAATGTGGGGGTTCAACACCAAACTTAGAATTTGGTTGTGGCCTCCCAACACCAAACTTAGAGTTTGACTGTGGGGGCTCTGTTTGACTCTGTTTTGAGAGAAACTCTTCATGCTTCCTCTCCATGGTAACAGAGGGATATCCTTGAGCCTTAAACACAAAGGATTCTTCATTCACTTGAATGATCAATTCTCCTCTGTCAACATCAATCACAGCCTTTGCTGTGGCTAGGAAGGGTCTGCCAAGGATGATGGATTCATCCATGCACTTCCCAGTCTCTAGGACTATGAAATCAGCAGGGATGTAATGGTCTTCAACCTTTAGCAGAACATCCTCTACAAGTCCATAAGCTTGTTTTCTTGAATTGTCTACCATCTCTAGTGAGATTCTTGCAGCTTGTACCTCAAAGATCCCTAGCTTCTCCATTACAGAGAGAGGCATGAGGTTTGTACTTGACCCTAAGTCACACAGAGCCTTCTTAAAGGTCATGGTGCCTATGGTACAAGGTATTGAGAACTTTCCAGGGTCCTGTCTCTTTTGAGGTAATCTCTGCCCAGTCAAGTCATCCAGTTCTTTGGTGAGCAAAGGGGGTTCATTCTCCCAAGTCTCATTACCAAATAACTTGTCATTTAGCTTCATGATTGCTCCAAGGTACTTACCAACTTGCTCTTCAGTAACATCTTCCTCTTCAGAGGAAGAATACTCATCAGAGCTCATGAATGGCAGAAGTAAATCCAATGGAATCTCTATGGTCTCATTATGAGCCTCAGATTCCCATGGTTCCTCATTAGGGAACTCATTGGAGGCCAGTGGACGTCCATTGAGGTCTTTCTCAGTGGCGATCACTGCCTCTTCCTCCTCTCCAAGTTCGGCCATGTGGGTCATGTTAATGGCCTTGCATTCTCCTTTTAGATTCTCTTCTGTATTGCTATGAAGAGTACTAGGAGAGAGTTCAGTAATTTTTTTGCTTAGCTGTCCCACTTATGCCTCCAAATTCCTAATGGAGGACCTTGTTTCAGTCATGAAACTTTGAGTGGTTTTGATTAGATCAGAGACCATGGTTGCTAAGTCAGAGTAGCTCTGCTTAGAATTCTCTGTCTGTTACTGAGAAGATGATGAAAAAGGCTTGCCATTGCTAAACCTGTTTCTTACACCATTATTGTTGTTGAAACCTTGTTGAGGTCTCTGTTGATCCTTCCATGAGAGATTTGGATGATTTCTCCATGAAGGATTATAGGTGTTTCCATAGGGTTCTCCCATGTAATTCACCTCTTCCATTGAAGGGTTCTTAGGATCATAAGCTTCTTCTTCAGATGAAGCATCCTTAATACTGTCTGGTGCAGCTTGCATTCCAGACAGACTTTGAGAAATCATATTGACTTGCTGAGTCAATATTTTGTTCTGAGCCAATATGGCATTCAGAGTATCAATCTCAAGAACTCCTTTCTTCTGATTCGTCCCATTGTTCACAGGATTCCTTTCAGAAGTGTACATGAATTGGTTATTTGCAACCATTTCAATGAGTTCTTGAGCTTCTACAGGCATCTTCTTCAGATGAAGAGATCCTCCAGCAGAGCTATCCAATGACATCTTGGATAGTTCAGACAGACCATCATAGAAGATACCTATGATGCTCCATTCCGAAAGCATGTCAGAAGGACACTTTCTGATCAATTGTTTGTATCTTTCCCAAGCTTCATAGAGGGATTCACCTTCCTTCTGTCTGAAGGTTTGGACTTCCACTCTAATAGAGGGATTCACCTTCCTTCTGTCTGAAGGTTTGGACTTCCACTCTAAGCTTACTCAATTTTTGAAGTGGAAAGAACTTTGCCAAGAAGGCATTGACTAGCTTTTCCCAAAAGTTCAGGCTTTCTTTAGGTTGTGAGTCCAACCATATCCTAGCTCTGTCTCTTACACCAAAAGGGAATAACATAAGTCTGTAGACCTCAGGGTCAACCCCATTAGTCTTGACAGTGTCACATATTTGCAAGAACTCAGCTAAAAATTGATGAGGATCTTCCAATGGAAGTCCATGGAACTTGCAATTCTGTTGCATTAGAGAAACTAATTGAGGCTTAAGCTCAAAGTTGTTTACTCCAATGGCAGGGATAGAGATGCTTCTCCCATAGAAGTCGGGAGTAGGTGCAGTAAAGTCACCCAGCACCTTCCTTGCATTGTTGACATTATTGTTGTTTTCGGCTGCCATGGGTTCTTCTTCTTTGAAGATTTCTGTTAGGTCCTCTACAGAGAGTTGTGCTTTAGCTTCTCTTAGCTTTCGCTTCAAGGTCCTTTTAGGTTCAGGGTTAGCCTCAACAAGAATGTTTTTGTCTTTGTTCCTGCTCATATGAAAGAGAAGAGAACAAGAAAATATGGAATCCTCTATGTCAAAGTATAGAGATTCCTTGAGGTGTCAGAGGAAAAGAAAAATAGAAGGAGGAGGTAGAAGAATTCGAACTTATCAACAAAGATAGAGTTCGAATTGTGCATTGAGGAGGAGTGTTAGTCCATCAATAGAAGGATGTGAGAAGAGGGGAAGAAATTTTCGAAAATAAATTAAAAAGATTTTAAAAACATTTTGAAAAATTGAAGAATGATTTTCGAAAAATATGATTGGGAAAGAAATAAAGTGATTTTTCAAAAAGATTTTGAAATTAGAAACCAAAAAGATATGATTGAAAACTATTTTGAAAAAGATGTGATTAAAAGATATGAATGAAAAGATATAGTTTTAAAAAGATATGATTGAGAAGATATGATTTGAAAAACAATTTAAAAAGATTTGATTTTGAAAATTAATGACTTGGCTAACAAGAAATTTAAAATATATGATTCAGACATTGAACCTTTCTCAACAGAAAAGGCAACATAATTGAAGTGTTGAATCAAATCATTAATTGTTAGCAAATATTTTTGAAAATGGAAAGAAATTGATTTTGAAAATATATGATTGAAAAGATATGATTTGAAAAAGATTTTATTTTGAAAAATTATGAAAACTTGAAAAAAAATTGAATTAAAAACAAAATCTTCCCTCTTGTGCCATCCTGGCGTTAAACGCCCAGAATGGTATACATTCTGGTGTTTAACGCCCAAAATGCTACCCTTTTGGGCGTTAAACGCCCAGTGGTGCACGAAATTGTGATCATCAATGGCGCCATCAACATGGTACGCTCAATTGCAATCTCAACTCTTTATCACAACTTCGCACAACTAACCAGCAAGTGCATTGGGTCGTCCAAGTAATAAACCTTACCCGAGTAAGGGTCGATCCCACGGAGATTGTTGGTATGAAGCAAGCTATGGTCACCTTGTAAATCTCAGTCAGGCAGATTCAAATGGTTATGAGTGATATATGAATAAAGCATAAAACAAGGATAGAGATACTTATGTAATTCATTGGTGAGAATTTCAGATAAGCGAATGGAGATGCTTTGTCCCTTCCGTCTCTCTGCTTTCCTACTGTCTTCATCCAATCCTTCTTACTCCTTTCCATGGCAATCTGTATGTTGGGCATCACCATTTTCAGTGGCTACAGTCCCGTCCTCTCAATGAAAATGTTCAACGTACCCTGTCACGGCACGGCTAATCATCTGTCGGTTCTCAATCAGGTTGGAATAGAATCCATTGATTCTTTTGCGTCTGTCACTAACGCCCAGCCTTCAGGAGTTTGAAGCTCGTCACAGTCATTCAATCATTGAATCCTACTCAGAATACCACATACAAGGTTTAGACCTTCCGGATTCTCTTGAATGCCGCCATCAATTCTAGCTTATACCACGAAGATTCTGATTAAGGAATCCAAGAGATAAACATTCAAGCCTTGTTTGCTTGTAGAACGGGAGTGGTTGTCAGGCATGCGTTCATAAGTGAGAATGATGATGAGCGTCACATAATCATCACATTCATCATGTTCTTGGGTACGAATGAATATCTTAGAATAAGAACAAGCTGAATTGAATAGAAGAACAATAGTAATTGCATTAATACTCGAGGTACAGCAGAGCTCCACACCTTAATCTATGGTGTGTAGAAACTCCACCGTTGAAAATACATAAGAACAAGGTCTAGGCATGGCCGAGTGGCCAGCCCCCATGATCTAAGAACTAGACGTCCAAAGATGATCCTCAGATCGAAAATGATCAAAAGATGTAAAATGATCCAAAGATTCAAAGATCTAAAGATGTAAAATACAATAGCAAAAGGTCCTATTTGTAGAGAACTAGTAGCCTAGGGTTTACAGAAATGAGTAAATGACATAAAAATCCACTTCCGGGCCCACTTGATGTGTGCTTGGGCTGAGCATTGAAGCATTTTCGTGTAGAGACTTTTCTTGGAGTTAAACGCCAGCTTTTGTGCCAGTTTGGGCGTTTAACTCCCATTCTTGTGCCAGTTCCGGCGTTTAACGCTGGGCAATTTTGAGCTGATTTGGAACGCCGGTTTGGGCCATCAAATCTCGGGCAAAGTATGGATTATTATACATTGCTGGAAAGCCCAGGATGTCTACTTTCCAACGCCGTTGAGAGCGCGCCAATTGGGCTTCTGTAGCTCCAGAAAATCCATTTCGAGTGCAGGGAGGTCAGAATCCAACAGCATCTGCAATCCTTCTCAGTCTCTGAATCAGATTTTTGCTCAAGTCCCTCAATTTCAGCCAGAAAATACCTGAAATCACAGAAAAACAAACAAACTCATAATAAAGTCCAGAAAAGTGAATTTTAACTAAAAACTAATAAAAATATAATAAAAACTAACTAAAACATACTAAAAACATACCAAAAACAATGCCAAAAAGCGTATAAATTATCCGCTCATCACCCAGCCAGGTACCCTGGTTGGCGTTTAAACGCCAGTTTTCCTTCCTCATTGGGCGTTTTGAACGCCCAGCTTTTTCTGTGTAATTCCTCTGCTGTATGTTCTGAATCTTCAATTCTCTGTATTATTGACTTGAAAAGACACAAAGTAAAAATTTTTTTTGGATTTTTAATAATGAGGAATAATCAAAATGAAACTAAGATCAAATAAACAATGCATGCAAGACACCAAACTTAGAAGTTTGTATACTATTGACACTTACAAAATGAGAATGCATATGAGAAACAACAAAACACTCAAGACAAGAGAATTTAAAGATCAGAGCAAGGAAATCATCAAGAACAACTTGAAGATCAATGAAGACACATGATTGAATTCGAAAAAAATTGCAAGAAGAATAGAAACATGCAATTGACACCAAACATAAAATGAGACACTAGACTCAACAAGAAACATAAAATATTTTTTTGGTTTTTATGATTTTGTAATTTTTTTTGGATTTTTTTTGAAAATTGAGTGAAAAAGAAAATAAGGATATCAAAATTCTTAATGAGAATTCCAGGAATCATGCAATGTTAGTCTAAAGCTTCAGTCTAAAGAAATTAGACATGGCTAGCCAAGCTTCAGCAGGACATTGCATTCAAGAGCTAAATTGATGAGAATCAATCAGCTTTGGTGATGATAAGAACATCACCTTGAAATACTAGAATTCATTCTTAAGAACTCTGAAGAAAAATACCTAAGCTAAGCAACAAGATGAACCATCAGTTGTCCAAACTCAAACAATTCCCGGCAACGGCGCCAAAAACTTGGTGCACGAAATTGTGATCATCAATGGCGCCATCAACATGGTACGCTCAATTTCAATCTCAACTCTTTATCACAACTTCGCACAACTAACCAGCAAGTGCACTGGGTCGTCCAAGTAATAAATCTTACGCGAGTAAGGGTCGATCCCACGGAGATTGTTGGTATGAAGCAAGCTATGGTCACCTTGTAAATCTCAGTCAGGAAGATTCAAATGGTTATAGATGATTTATGAATAAAGCATAAAATAAAGATAGAGATACTTATGTAATTCATTGGTGAGAATTTCAGATAAGCGTATGGAGATGCTTTGCCCCTTCCGTCTCTCTGCTTTCCTACTGTCTTCATCCAATCCTTCTTACTCCTTTCCATGGCAAGCTGTATGTTGGGCATCACCGTTGTCAGTGGCTACAGTCCCGTCCTCTCAGTGAAAATGTTTAACGCGCTCTGTCATAGCACGGCAAATCATCTGTCGGTTCTCAATCAGGTTGGAATAGAATCCAGTGATTCTTTTGGGTCTATCACTAACACCCAGCCTTCAGGAGTTTGAAGCTCGTCACAGTCATTCAATCCTTGAATCCTACTCAGAATACCACAGACAAGGTTTAGACCTTTCGGATTCTCTTTAATGCCGCCATCAATTCTAGCTTATACCACGAAGATTCCGATTAAGGGATCCAAGAGATATCCACTCAATCTAAGGTAGAACGGAGGTGGTTGTCAGGCACACGTTCATAGGTGAGAATGATGATGAGTGTCACGGATCATCACATCCATCAAGTTGAGGAACAAGTGATATCTTAGAACAAGAATAAGCTGAATTGAATAGAAGAACAATAGTAATTGCATTAATACTCGAGGTACAGCAGAGCTCCACACCTTAATTTATGGTGTGTAGAAACTCCACCGTTGAAAATACATAAGTGATAATGGTGATCATTGGCTTCAGCCTCAGAGAGGAAACCAGAAGAACCAAGATCTAAAGTGATCAAAAGATTCAAAGATCTAAAGATGAAAATACAATAGCAAAAGGTCCTATTTATAGAGAACTAGTAGCCTAGGGTTTACAAAGATGAGTAAATAACATAAAAATCCACTTCCGGGCCAACTTGGTGTGTGCTTGGGCTGAACATTGAAGCTTCTATGTGTAGAGACTTTTCTTGGAGTTAAACGCCAGCTTTTGTGCCAGTTTGGGCGTTTATCTCCCATTCTTGTGCCAGTTCCGGCGTTTAACGCCGGGCAGTTTTGAGCTGATTTGAAACGCCGGTTTGGGCCATCAAATCTCAGGCAAAGTATGGACTATTATACATTGCTTGAAAGCCCAGGATGTCTACTTTCCAACGCAATTATAAGCGCGCCAATTGGGCTTCTGTAGCTCCAGAAAATTCACTTCGAGTGCAGGGAGGTCAGAATCCAACAGCATCTACAGTCCTTTTCAGCCTCTGAATCAGATTTTTGCTCAAGTCCCTCAATTTCAGCCAGAAAATACCTAAAATCACAGAAAAACACACAAACTCATAGTAAAGTCCAGAAGAGTGAATTTTAACTAAAAACTAATAAAAATATTATAAAAACTAACTAAAACATACTAGAAACATACTAAAAACAATGCCAAAAAGCGTATAAATTATCCGCTCATCAGCTACCTACTTTGTCAGTCGAGTCTTTAGGACTACTCCCGCAAAAGAGTCAAGCTCATCTTTTTCGACTTGGCTGTCGAGACTTTCTCCCACTTATAAATCTTTATGGAAGTCTCTAGGTATAGTATCTGCTCTTCGACTTTCTACTCATGACCTCTTTTACACTACCCCTTTGCTTGGAGCTAGTTTATACTTTTGGTGTCTGGCCACAAATGATTTCATTTTTCTTAAAGGATGATGGGTCCGACCTTAATGAAAATTTCAGCTCTGACTGGTTTATCTCCTGACGGAGAAGATGTCTACTAGACAACCCCATGTCTTGAAGATGTTAATGACATTAATTTTGACTCAACTTCCGTGTCGGGATTCATTCAAAATAGCATGGGTTCTGAAAGTGACCCTGTTACAGATAGCGAACATGTATCATTCCTCTGCTTATGGCTCCATGTTTTTGTCTTTTGTCCAAAATCAATCCAAATACAAAAAAGTAACTACCTTCTTTTAGCCATGATGCTTCACCATAAAAATACATCAACCTTCCTCTCTTATTCTAGGTCAATTATATGAAACATTTTCTCTAGTAGCTAGTGAGATTCGACGAGGGGAATCTTCAATTAATCCATTCAGTCCTCTTTGGATTCTCAATCTATGGCTTAAATCGATGCTCGAACCTCAATTCACTGCCCCTTCTGAGTTTCCAAAACTTCTCTTGAGGGTATTCGACTATCCACTCTTTCATAGTCAAAGTCAAAGGCTATGTCTTCTGTTGATGCCTTTTGTCATTTTATTAAGCAACTCCTTAACATAAAAGACAACAATGATTCTTAATATCATCCTAACCCATTATCATGTCGAAAGAGTGATGTGGGTTACATTCATTCTCTCACCAGCCTCAAACGGAAAACCAAGAAGCCCTTGATGAGTTATGGTCAAAAACTCTAAATCCTCAAGTATTTTTTGTCGGACTACCTCATGAGTCGACCATGACTCTAAAAAAGAAACTCGTCACTTATTCCCCACAATATGTGTCGAGAAAATTTGGTTTTGCACAAGCATTACCTTCTCTTATTTCTCCTAAAATTGGAGCCTAAATGGTTTACTACGAAGTGTTGGATTTGGAAGAATTCAACCAAATTTTGGATTTTGAACCATCAAAGAGTAACTACCCAATACCAACGATATGACCTCAAATTCTATTTTTTCTCAACCCCTGATTTTCACAAATGGTGGTCAAACTATTATGAATCTTATTACCCCTCAGTTGAGCAAGCACTTTCTAACCTGGTTCTTCCCCCTGTACAGACTACTGCTACATCAAAGAAAACCAAAGGGTGAGCCTATTGACTAAATCATTGCCTTTGTAAAGTATTATAAGGTAAAATGTCACTTCAGAAATGTAAGGTACATTTTTATCGAGGCCTCAGAGGTGCAAAAAAAGAAAAAAGAGGCACATTTTCATAAATGTCTAGATCGTTACTTCAAAACTTTATCTAGAGATCTTTTTGTTTAGAAAAAATATTTTATGAAAATATTTAAGTTTTCTCCTTTTCCCAATACCCCTTTTGGTCTCGCTGATAGACTACCCGATCCTCCTAAAGGAGCTTTGGGAGTAGATTATCGACTCCGAAAGAAAGAACCTCGTACCTTCAGTATAAACACAACTGGTGCCATCTATTACCCAGGCGCCAGGGATAAAATTCATGGTCAGACAAGGATTGCTGGATATCCTCCAGGTACCATCCTAAATGTTCAATCTTTTTAAGTCCTTACTTCTCTTATAATTTCTTTATATTCAAGTTGCTCGACCAACAACCCTAGTAAGCATTGCTCCTGACCCTAAACTGCTCGAGAAAAACTAGGAATCGGATGAAGAAACCTCCTCTAAGAAAAAAAGTCCAAAAGCGGTCGAGGTAGAGGACGATCGAGTGAGGCTACTCTACCATCGAAAAAAATGAGGAGCTGCCGATATTCTCCTGGAAGCTAAACTCAAGAAAGTACAAAAGTCTGATCCAGTTCCTCTTATCAAGGTACTTTTTGCACCTTTCATCTTTCATAATTGACTTAAATTTTTGCATACTATAATGGTATGCTTCTTCTTTTAGTCGAAACTTGTCACACGTAGCTCGAAGTCTCAAGCTGAAACATAAAGCTACTCCAAAATCAGGTGTCGACCTATCTGGTGTCGAGGCTGAAGTTACTCAACCCCTAAAGGTTACTGTATCTTTGCTTTTCTTAAGTATAATTTAGCCAACACCATCGACTGTAGCTTCCCAGGCTTTTACTGATTCTCCAATAATAATCATACTTTTCCCATTGTTTTATGCTTTATTTGTATTACAATTTCTTATGTAATACTCCATTATTTTTCTAGGCAAGCTACATGCCTCTTCCGACTGATGCTGAAACTTAGTAAGAATCTGGTCACGTCTCGACATCAGCCATAGTAACTTCAACTATTAGTCATACTAAAAATCCAACTGATGTTGAACAGGACGAATCTCTTATCAATGCTCCTACTCTAGAGGCTGAGGATTTGAATTTTGACGACTTCAATTTTGATCTAGCCAATATTCTTTCTGAAGCTCGATAAGTGTATTCTTTCGAAGGAACAAACGTTTTCTCTTTTGGTCAAGAACCTGAAATCCCTTCAATGCAAGTCCCAGAAAAAGTCATTCCGACCCGTGAAGAAGAAGTCACCTCTCCTGAGTTGCAACTTTCACCAGGGCCCGACCTTTTAGTTGTCGAAAGGGTCAGCATTGTTCTTGAATGTCTCAATCATCCCTTGGAGGAGATCAATAATAATGCTAACTTGAAAGATCGATTATTAACCGCCTTTGACTTTCTGAACCAAAAACTTTCGACTGATACTTTGTCAGTCTTGAAAACTTTCATAGAAAATATTTACAATCACATTTCCAAAGTTGACTTTTTCGAGAAAAACTTTGACAAAGCAATTGAGACTTTGGCTATCCATGATAGAATTATAGCAATGTGAAATAGCTAAGTCTCAAATTGAAGATGTTTTATCAGAAGGTCGGTCAAAGAGAAGACTATAGCCACTAAACTTGAACTTGAAAAAGAATTGATTGAGCAAAAGACAAGCAAAGCAAAAATCGAATCTACATGCATTAACAGAAGACTTCAGAAAATAAATCAAATTCATATCTTCAAGTTGTACTTCCCTTGTACAAAATGTCAATCAAACCATCCAGGCCAAAGAGAAAACAGCCAAAGAAACTGCTACCTTGGGTCAAAAGTAAGAAGATCTCAAGCTTAAGTTTAGGTCTTTATATTGATTTATTGTATCTATTGAAGCTTGAACTATAAACTTCTTTTGCATGCACTTTCCGTCTTTCGACCAATTTCAATGATATAACTTTAAATATTTACCATTTATATGCCCTATCTGTTGAGTAGTGGTTATATCTTTCAAGTCATAAGCATTGCCATCAAATATTTTTTCGACTTTAAAAGGTCCTTCCCATAAGGGGGACCACTTTCCTTTAACTTGTTTAGTTGGGAGAACCAATTTTAACACCAAATCACCAACCATAAACTTCTTCTTTTTTACTCTCTTGTTGTATGACTTGGCAACACTATCTTTTTGTCTCGTCATTTGATCGAGAGTCATTAGTTAAGATTGGTCTAATTGATCTAGTTCGTTAATCATGCTCGACCAGTATTGTTGAATTGGTAAGTCATTTTGCTTTGCCACTCTAACCATTTGCAAATTAATTTGAAGTGGCAGTATTGCTTTATGACCATATACCAACTCATAGGGAGTCAAACCTGTAGCTTCCTGGTGCACGAAATTGTGATCATCAATGGCGCCATCAACATGGTACGCACAATTGCAATCTCAACTCTTTATCACAACTTCGCACAACTAACCAGCAAGTGTACTGGGTCGTCCAAGTAATAAACCTTACGCGAGTAAGGGTCGATCCCACAGAGATTGTTGGTATGAAGCAAGCTATGGTCACCTTGTAAATCTTAGTCAGGCAGACTCAAATGGGTATAGATGATGAATAAAACATAAAGATAAAGATAGAGATACTTATGCAATTCATTGGTGAGAATTTCAGATAAGCGAATGGAGAGGCTTTGTCCCTTCCATCTCTCTGCTTTCCTACTGTCTTCATCCAATCCTTCTTACTCCTTTTCATGGCAAGCTGTATGCAAGGGTTTCACCGTTGTCAGTGGCTAGGGGTGTTCGCGGTGCGGTTTGGTTCGGTTATTTAGGAAAAAGCCATCCGATCCGATCGTTTATTAAATTTGCGGTTCGGTTTGGTTCGGTTTTTTTGCTGAGACCATCCGAACCAAACCAAACCAATTAAAATCGGTTTGGTTTGGTTCGGTTTATTCGGTTTTTTTAATTATTCAAAAATATTTTAAATAAACAAAAAAATAAAAAAAATTTCATTTAACAGAAACCAAACCCTAAATTCATTATTATGATACAAATGTCCCAATGTCACAAACCCTAGCCTCAATTTCACAAACCCTAGAATCTAACTCAATCCAAATTTATCAATTACAGAATTCAAACTCTAAACCTAATCCTAATTTTACATTAACAGAATTCAACCCATAGCAATTTCATCAATCAAAAATCAAAACATGTATTAAAATCATTGACAACGGCAGAACAGAGGTAGACCAGAGGCAGAGGCGGTGGTGAAGCTGTGAGCACTAAGCACTGAGCAGGACGCAGTGAGCAACAAACTGCATAATTACGCAATTCACAAAATAAAAAAAACAGAATTAAAGATCACTTGTAAAAACAAAATCATAGAAAAACAAAAGAAGGAGCAATCAAAATAAAATCATAGAAAAATAGATACAGAAGCACAAAAAGTAAAATCACTAACAGAATCATAAAACAGAATTAAAAATAAAAAATGTAAACACAGAATCATAGAAAAGCAAAGGCAGAAGCACAACAAAATAAAATCACCAACAGAATAATAAAAACAGAAATTGAATAATGAATACCTAACTTGGAGGCAATGTCATGGACGACGACGGCGCCTGCTTGTGCGTGGAGGAGATGGTGGCTCCAGTGCGTGGAGGAAGACAAAAGCTCCTGGTGCGAGGAGGCTAGAGATACACGGCGTAGAGGAGACGGCGGCTGCAGTGCATTGAGGACGATGAACGGAGGGAGAAAAAGAGCCGCGCCGAGGAAGGGACTAAGGAGGGACTAGGGAGAGACTGAGGGAGGATCGCGCCGAGAAGATGGAACCGCGACGAGGAAGGGCCGCCGCGAAGAGGACGGCGACTTTGTGGACGGTGGGAAGAGAGTGTGGAGAATGGGGAATGGAGAGAGTTAGGGAATAGGGGTTTACGGTGAATGGCGGCTAGGTCATCTAAGGGGAAGGGGATTTCGCTTATTTATATTAGGGTTTTTAAATAAACTGGTTCGGTTCGGTTTGGTTAGGGTTTTCACTAACAAAACCGAAAACCGAACCGAACCGCAAAAAAACAGCAAAAAATTATTTTTTTGGTTTTTTCGGTTTTCGGTTTATTCGGTTTTCGGTTTTTTCGGCTCGGTTGATCGGTTTTGTTTGGTTTGGATCGGTTTTGAACACCCCTATCAGTGGCTACCTCCCATCCTCTCAGTGGAAATGTTCAACGCACACTGTCACGGCACGGCTATCCAGCTGTCAGTTCTCGATCATGTCGGAATAGAATCCAGTGATTCTTTTGCGTCTGTCACTAACGCCCCACAATCGCGAGTTTGAAGCACGTCACAGTCATTCAATTATTGAATCCTACTCAGAATACCACAGACAAGGTTTAGACCTTCCGGATTCTCTTGAATGCCGCCATCAATTCTAGCTTATACCACGAAGACTTTGATCTCACGGAATGGCTGGCTCGGTTGTCAGGCGAGCGCTCGGTTGTCAGGCGATCAACCATGTGTCGTGTATCAGGAATCCAAGAGATATTCACCCAATCTAAGGTAGAACGGAGGTGGTTGTCAGTCACACGTTCATAGGTGAGAATGATGATGAGTGTCACGGATCATCACATTCATCAAGTTGAAGAACAAGTGATATCTTGGAACAAGAACAAGCTGAATCGAATAGAAGAACAATAGTAATTGCATTAATACTCGAGGTACAGCAGAGCTCCACACCTTAATCTATGGTGTGTAGAAACTCCACCGTTGAAAATACATAAGAACAAGGTCTAGGCATGGCCGTGAGGCCAGCCTCCCAATGATCTAAGATAGCATAAAACTACTCAAAGATAGCTACCCCGATATCAAATACAATAGTAAAAGGTCCTATTTATAGGGAACTAGTAGCTTAAGAATTACAAAGATGAGTAAATGACATAAAAATCCACTTCCGGGCCCACTTAGTGTGTGCTTGGGCTGAGCAATGAAGCATTTTTCGTGTAGAGACTTCTCTTGGAGTTAAACGCCAGCTTTTGTGCCAGTTTGGGCGTTTAACTCCCACTTTGGTGCCAGTTCCGGCGTTAAACGCAAGGAATTCTGAAGGTGACTTTGAACGCCGGTTTGGGCCATCAAATCTTGAGCAAAGTATGGACTATCATATGTTGCTGGAAAGCCCAGGATGTCGACTTTCCAACGCCGTTGAGAACGCGCCATTTGGGCTTCTGTAGCTCCAGAAAATCCACTTCGAGTGCAGGGAGGTCAGAATCCAACAGCATCTGCAGTCCTTTTCAGTCTCTGAATCAGATTTTTGCTCAGGTCCCTCAATTTTAGCCAGAAAATACCTGAAATCACAGAAAAACACACAAACTCGTAGTAAAGTCCAGAAAAGTGAATTTTAACTAAAAACTAATAAAAATATACTAAAAACTAACCAAAATATACTAAAAACATACTAAAAACAATGCCAAAAAGCGTACAAATTATCCATTCATCACAACACCAAACATAAATTGTTGCTTGTCCCCAAGCAACTGAAAATCGAATAACATAAAAAGAAGAGAATATGCAATGAACTCCAAAAACATCTATGAAGATCAGTATTAATTAGATGAGCGGGGCTTTTAGCTTTTTGCCTCTGAACAGTTTTGGCATCTCACTTTATCCTTTGAAATTCAGAATGATTGGCTTCTTTAGGAACTCAAAATCCAGATAGTGTTATTGATTCTCCTAGTTAAGTATGATGATTCTTGAACACAGCTATTTATTAAGTCTTGGCCGTGGCCCAAAGCACTCTGTCTTCCAGTATTACCACCGGATACATACATGCCACAGACACATAATTGGGTGAACCTTTTCAGATTGTGACTCAGCTTTGCTAGAGTCCCCAATTAGAGGTGTCCAGGGTTCTTAAGCACACTCTTTTTGCCTTGGATCACAACTTTCTTTCTTTCTTTTTCTTTCTTTTTCTCTTTCTACCTTCTTTTTTTCATTTTTTTTCGCTTCTTCTTTTCTTTTTTTTTTGTATTCACTGCTTTTTCTTGCTTCAAGAATCATTTTTATGATTTTTCAGATCCTCAGTAACATGTCTCCTTTTTCATCATTCTTTCAAGAGCCAACAACTTTAACATTCATGAACCACAAATTCAAAAGACATATGCACTGTTTAAGCATACATTCAGAAGACAAAAGTATTGCCACCACATCAAAATAATTAATCTGTTATAAAATCTGAAATTCATGCAATTCTTCTCTTTTTCAATTAAGAACCTTTTTCATTTAAGAAAGGTGATGGATTCATAGGACATTCATAACTTTAAGGCATAGACACTAATGATCATAAGACACAAACATAGATAAACATAAGCATAGAAATTCGAAAAACAGGGAAATGAAGGACAAGGAGATTAAAGAACGGGTCCACCTTAGTGATGGCGGCTTGTTCTTCCTCTTGAAGGTCTTATGGAGTGCTTGAGCTCCTCAATGTCTCTTCCTTGCCTTTGTTGCTCCTCTCTCATGATTCTTTGATCTTCTCTAATTTCATGGAGGAGGATGGAATGTTCTTGGTGCTCCACCCTTAGTTGTCCCATGTTGGAACTCAGTTCTCATAGGGAGGTGTTCAGTTGCTCCCAATAGTTTTGTGGAGGAAAGTGCATCCCTTGAGGCATCTCAGGGATTTCATGATGAGAGGGGTCTCTTGTTTGCTACACCCTTTTCTTAGTGATGGGCTTGTCCTCATCAATGAGGATGTCTCCTTCTATGTCAACTCCTACTGAATAACAGAGGTGACAAATGAGATGAGGAAAGGCTAACCTTGCCAAGGTAGAGGACTTGTCCGCCACCTTATAGAGTTCTTGGGCTATAACCTCATGAACTTCTACTTTTTCTCCAATCATGATACTATGAATCATGATGGCCCGGTCTATAGTAACTTCGGACCGGTTGCTAGTGGGAATGATTGAGCGTTGGATAAACTCCAACCATCCCCTAGCTACGGGCTTGAGGTCATGCCTTCTCAATTGAACCGGCTTTCCTCTTGAATCTCTCTTCCATTGGGCGCCCTCTTCACAAATGACTGTGAGGACTTGGTCCAACCTTTGATCAAAGTTGACCCTTCTAGTGTAAGGGTGTTCATCTCCTTGCATCATGGGCAAGTTGAATGCCAACCTTACATTTTCCGGACTAAAATCTAAGTATTTCCCCCGAACCATTGTAAGCCAATTCTTTGGGTCCGGGTTCACACTTTGATCATGGTTCTTGGTGATCCATACATTGGCATAGAACTCTTGAACCATCAAGATTCCGACTTGTTGAATGGGGTTGGTAAGAACTTCCCAACCTCTTCTTCGAATCTCATGTCAGATCTCCAGATATTCACTCTTTTTGAGTTTGAAAGGGACCTCGGGGATCACCTTCTTCAAGGCCACAACTTCATAGAAGTGGTCTTGATGCACCCTTGAGATGAATCTCTCCATCTCCCATGACTCGGAGGTGGAAGCTTTTGCCTTCCCTTTCCTCTTTCTAGAGGTTTCTCCGGCCTTAGATGCCATAAATGGTTATGGAAAAACAAAAAGCAATACTTTTACCACACCAAACTTAAAAGGTTTGCTCATCCTCGAGCAAAAGAAGAAAGAAGAGAGTAGAAGAAGAAGAAATAGAGGAGATGAAAATGGCTTTGTGGTTCGGCCAAAGGGGGAGAAGTAGTGTTTAGGTTGTGTGAAAATGAAGGAGTGAAGATGGGTTTATATAGGGTGAAGAGAGGGGTAGGTTTCGGCTATAGGGGGATGGGTTTGGGAGGGAAAGTGGTTTGAATTTGAATGGTGAGATAGGTGGGGTTTTATGAAGGATGGATGTGAGTGGTGAAGAGAAAGATGGGATTTGATAGGTGAAGGGCTTTTTGGGGAAGAGGTATTGAGGTGATTGTTGAATGGGTGAAGAAGAAAGAGGGTGGTGGGATAGGTGGGGATCCTGTGGGGTCCACAGATCCTGAGGTGTCAAGGAAAAGTCATCCCTGCCCCAAATAGCATGCAAAAATGCATTCTGAGCCAATTCTGGCGTTAAATGCCGGGCTGGTGTCCATTTCTGGCGTTTAACGCCAAGTGCTTGCCCTTTTCTGGCGTTTAACGCCAGTCTGGTGCCCCTTTCTGGCGTTAAACGCCCAGAATGGTGCCAGACTGGGCGTTAAACGCCCATCTACTAGCCTTACTGGCGTTTAAACGCCAGCACGGCCTTCCTCCAGGGTGTGCTGTTCTTCCTTCTATTTTTCATTATGTTTTTGCTTTTTCAATTGATTTTGTGACTTCTCATGATCATCAACCTACAGAAAACATAAAATAACAAAGGAAAATAGATAAAATATAACATTGGGTTGCCTCCCAACAAGCGCTTCTTTAATGTCAGTAGCTTGATAGAGGGCTCTCATGAACCTCACAGATACTCAGAGCAATGTTGGAACCTCCCAACACCAAACTTAGAGTTTGAGTGTGGGGGTTCAACACCAAACTTAGAATTTGGTTGTGGCCTCCTAACACCAAACTTAGAGTTTGACTGTGGGGGCTCTGTTTGACTCTGTTTTGAGAGAAGCTCTTCATGCTTCCTCTCCATGGTGACAGAGGGATATCCTTGAGCCTTAAACACAAAGGATTCTTCATTCACTTGAATGGTCAATTCTCCTCTGTCAACATCAATCACAGCCTTTGCTGTGGCTAGGAAGGGTCTGCCAAGGATGATGGATTCATCCATGCACTTCCCAGTCTCTAGGACTATGAAATCAGCAGGGATGTAATGGTCTTCAACTTTTACCAGAACATTCTCTACAAGTCCATAAGCTTGTTTTCTTGAGTTGTCTGCCATCTCTAGTGAGATTCTTGCAGCTTGTACCTCAAAGATCCCTAGCTTCTCTATTACAGAGAGAGGCATGAGGTTTATACTTGATCCTAAGTCACACAGAGCCTTCTTGAAGGTCATGGTGCTTATGGTACAATGTATTGAGAACTTCCCAGGATCTTGTTTCTTTTGAGGTAATTTCTGCCTAGACAAGTCATCCAGTTCTTTGGTGAGCAAAGGGGGTTCATCCTCCCAAGTCTCATTACCAAATAACTTGTCATTTAGCTTCATGATTGCTCCAAGGTATTTAGCAACTTGCTCTTCAGTGACATACTCATCCTCTTCAGAGGAAGAATACTCATCAGAGCTCATGAAAGGCAGAAGTAAGTCCAATAGAATCTCTATGGTCTCATTTTGACCCTCAGATTCCCATAGTTCCTCATTAGGGAACTCATTGGAGGCCAGTGGACGTCCATTGAGGTCTTCCTCAGTGGCGTTCACTGCCTCTTCCTCCTTTCCAAACTCGGCCATGTTGATCGCCTTGCACTCTCCTTTTGGATTTTCTTCCGTATTGCTTGGAAGAGTACTAGGAGGGAGTTCAGTAATTTTCTTGCTCAGCTGTCCCACTTGTGCCTCCAATTTTCTAATGGAGGACCTTGTTTCATTCATGAAACTTTGAGTGGTTTTGATTAGATCAGAGACCATGGTTGCTAAGTCAGAGTGGTTCTGCTTAGAATTCTCTGTCTGTTGCTGAGAAGATGATGGAAAAGGCTTGCCATTGCTAAACCTGTTTCTTCCACCATTATTGTTGTTGAAACCTTGTTGAGATCTCTGTTGATCCTTCCATGAGAAATTTGGATGATTTCTCCATGAAGAATTATAGGTGTTTCCATAGAGTTCTCCCATGTAATTCACCTCTTCCATTGAAGGGTTCTCAGGATCATAAGCTTCTTCTTCAGATGTAGCATCCTTAGTACTGCTTGGTGCATTTTGCATTCCAGACAGACTTTGAGAGATCAAATTGACTTGCTGAGTCAATATTTGGTTCTGAGCCAATATGGCATTCAGAGTATCAATCTCAAGAACTCCTTTCTTCTGATTCGTTCCATTGTTCACAGGATTCCTTTCAGAAGTGTACATGAATTGTTTATTTGCAACCATTTCAATGAGCTCTTGAGCTTCTGTAGGCATCTTCTTCAGATGAAGAGATCCTCCAGCAGAGCTATCCAAAGACATCTTGGACAGTTCAGACAGACCATCATAGAAAATACCTATGATGCTCCATTTAGAAAGCATGTCAGAAGGACATTTTCTGATCAATTATTTGTATCTTTCCCAAGCTTCATAGAGGGATTCTCCTTCATTTTGTCTGAAGGTTTGGACTTCCACTCTAAGCTTACTCAATTTTTGAGGTGGAAAGAACTTTGCCAAGAAGGCATTGACTAGCTTTTCCCAAGAGTTCAGGCTTTCTTTAGGTTGTGAGTCCAACCATATCCTAGCTCTGTCTCTTACACCAAAAGGGAATAGCATAAGTCTGTAGACCTCAGGGTCAACCCCATTAGTCTTGACAGTGTCACAGATTTGCAAGAATTCAGCTAAAAATTGATGAGGATCTTCCAGTGGAAGTCCATGGAACTTGCAATTCTGTTGCATTAGAGAAACTAATTGAGGCTTAAGCTCAAAGTTGTTTGCTCCAATGGCAGGGATAGAGATGCTTCTCCCATAGAAGTCGGGAGTAGGTGCAGTAAAGTCACCCAGCACCTTCCTTGCATTGTTGGCATTGTTGTTATTTTCGGCTGCCATGGGTTCTTCTTCTTTGAAGATTTCTGTTAGGTCCTCTACAGAGAGTTGTGCCTTGGCTTCTCTTAGCTTTCGCTTCAAGGTCCTTTCAGGTTCAGGGTCAGCCTCAACAAGAATGCTTTTGTCTTTGCTCCTGCTCATATGAAAGAGAAGAGAACAAGAAAGTATGGAATCCTCTATGTCACAGTATAGAGACTCCTTGAGGTGTCACAGGAACAGAAAAATAGAAGGAAGAGGTAGAAGAATTCGAACTTAGTGAGATAGAGTTCAAATTGTGCATTGAGGAGGAGTAGTACTCCATAAATAGAAGGATGTGAGAAGAGGGGAAGAGTTTTTCGAAAATTAATTAAAAAGATTTTAAAAACATTTTGAAAAACATTAATTGATTTTCGAAAACCAAGAGTGGAAAAGAAATAAAGTGATTTTTGAAAAAGATTTTGAAATTAGAAGTTAAAAAGATATGATTGAAAACCATTTTGAAAAAGATGTGATTAAAAAGAGGTGATTGAAAAGTTATGGTTTTAAAAAGATATGATTGAAAAGATATGATTTGAAAAACAATTTTAAAAAGATTTGATTTAAAAAATTAATGACTTGGCTAACAAGAAAAGATATGATTCAAACATTAAACCTTTCTCAACAGAAAAGGCAACATACTTGAAATGTTGAATCAAATCATTAATTGATAGCAAGTATCTTTGAAAAAGGAAAAAAATTGATTTTGAAAAAGATTTGATTGAAAAGATATAATTTGAAAAAGATTTGATTTTGAAAAACTTTGAAAACTTGAAAAAAATTTGCATTAAAAACAAAATCTTTCCTCTTGTGCCATCCTGGCGTTAAACGCCCAGAATGGTGCACATTCTGGCGTTTAACGCCTAAAGCTCTACCCTTTTGGGCGTTAAACGCCCAGCCAGGTACCCTGGCTGGCGTTTAAACGCCAGTCTGCCTTCTTCACTGGGCGTTTTGAACGCCAGCTTTTTCTGTATAATTCCTCTGCTGCATGTACTGAATCTTCAGTTCCCTGTATTATTGACTTGAAAATAGAACCAAGATCAAATAAACAATGCATGCAAGACACCAAACTTAAAATAAGACACTAGACTTAAACAAGAAACATAAAATATTTTTGGTTTTTATGATTTTGTAATTTTTTTGTGCTTTTTCGAAAATTATATGAAAAAAGAAAATAAAGGTTTTAGAATTCTTAATTAGAATTCCAGGAATCATTGCAATGCTAGTCTAAGACTCCGGTCCAGGAATTAGACATGGCTTCACAGCCAGCCAAGCTTTCAAAGAAAGCTCCGGTCCAAAACACTAGACATGGCCAATGGCTAGCCAAGCCTCAGCAGATCATTGCTTCAACAGCAAGATTGATAGAAATCAACAAGCTCTTGTGATGATAAGTTGAAACCTCGGTCCAATAAGATTAGACATGGCTTCACAGCCAGCCAGACTTCAACAGATCATCATGAAACTCTATAATTCGTTCTAAAAGAAATTCTGAAAAAAAATACCTAATCTAAGCAACAAGATGAACCGTCAGTTGTCCATACACGAAACAATCCCCGACAACGGCGCCAAAAACTTGGTGCACAAAATTATGATCATCAATGGTGCCATCAACATGGTACGCACAATTGCAATCTCAACTCTTTATCACAACTTCGCACAACTAACCAGCAAGTGTACTGGGTCGTCCAAGTAATAAACCTTACGCGAGTAAGGGTCGATCCCATAGAGATTGTTGGTATGAAGCAAGCTATGGTCACCTTGTAAATCTTAGTCAGGCAGACTCAAATGGGTATAGATGATGAATAAAACATAAAGATAAAGATAGAGATACTTATGCAATTCATTGGTGAGAATTGTAGATAAGCGAATGGAGATGCTTTGTCCCTTCCGTCTCTCTGCTTTCTTACTGTCTTCATCCAATCCTTCTTACTCCTTTCCATGGCAAGCTGTATACAAGGGTTTCACCGTTGTCAGTGGCTACCTCCCATCCTCTCAGTGGAAATGTTCAACGCACCCTGTCACGGCACGGCTATCCAGCTGTCGGTTCTCGATCATGTCGGAATAGAATCCAGTGATTCTTTTGCGTCTGTCACTAACGCCCCACAATCGCGAGTTTGAAGCACGTCACAGTCATTCAATCATTGAATCCTACTCAGAATACCACATACAAGGTTTAGACCTTCCGGATTCTCTTGAATGCCGCCATCAATTCTAGCTTATACCACGAAGACTTTGATCTCACGGAATGGCTGGCTCGGTTGTCAGGCGAACGCTCGGTTGTCAGGCGATCAACCATGCGTCGTGTATCAGGAATCCAAGAGATACTCACCCAATCTAAGGTAGAACGGAGGTGGTTGTCAGTCACACGTTCATAGGTGAGAATGATGATGAGTGTCACGGATCATCACATTCATCAAGTTGAAGAACAAGTGATATCTTGGAACAAGAACAAGCTGAATCGAATAGAAGAACAATAGTAATTGCATTAATACTCGAGGTACAGCAGAGCTCCACACCTTAATCTATGGTGTGTAGAAACTCCACCGTTGAAAATACATAAGAACAAGGTCTAGGCATGGCCGTGAGGCCAGCCTCCCAATGATCTAAGATAGCATAAAACTACTCAAAGATAGCTACCCCGATATCAAATACAATAGTAAAAGGTCCTATTTATAGGGAACTAGTAGCTTAAGAATTACAAAGATGAGTAAATGACATAAAAATCCACTTTCGGGCCCACTTGGTGTGTGCTTAGGCTGAGCAATGAAGCATTTTTCGTGTAGAGACTTCTCTTGGAGTTAAACGCCAGCTTTTGTGCCAGTTTGGGCGTTTAACTCCCACTTTGGTGCCAGTTTCGGCGTTTAACGCTGGGAATTCTGAAGGTGACTTTGAACGCCGGTTTGGGCCATCAAATCTTGGGCAAAGTATGGACTATCAAATATTGCTGGAAAGCCCAGGATGTCTACTTTCCAACGCCGTTGAGAGCGCGCCATTTGGGCTTCTGTAGCTCCAGAAAATCCGCTTCGAGTGCAGGGAGGTCAGAATCCAACAACATCTGTAGTCCTTTTCAGTCTCTGAATCAGATTTTTGCTCAGGTCCCTCAATTTCAGCCAGAAAATACCTGAAATCACAGAAAAATACACAAACTCATAGTAAAGTCCAGAAAAGTGAATTTTAACTAAAAACTAATAAAAATATACTAAAAACTAACTAAAATATACTAAAAACATACTAAAAATAATGCCAAAAAGCGTACAAATTATCCGCTCATCACTTCCCGAGGGGAGCAACTGTATGCCCATAACACTTGATTTAAAGTATTAAGCCAATTTCAAGACTGGTCTTCCTATGTGTTTTGTAATTAAACCAATTAAGGTTTTATTAATAGTTTTGACTTGTCCATTTTCTTGGGCATAATATGGAGTTGAATGTATAAGTTTAATTCCTCTCGACTCGGTATTTCCTTTTACTTGTCGACTTATGAATATAGTTTCTTGGTCTATAGTTATAGTTTAAGGATTGCCAAATCTATGAATAATTGACTCCTTAATAAAGTCAATTATTTTGGTTTGGGTAGCTTCTTTCATGGGCACAACTTCCACCCACTTTATAAAATAATCGGCTGCCACTAAGATAAACTTATGCTTCTTTGTTGAAAGAGGATGGATCATTCCTATTAGGTTGAGAGCCCAACTTCTAAACGGCCAAGTCCTGATTACAACATGTAAATCAGTGGCAGGAACTCTCTGAATTGGTGCATGCCTTTGGCATTGATCACAGTATTGAACAAAATTGATACTATCCTTCATCATTTAAAACCAATATAGTTCTTGTCAACGTAGGATCCAATGCATTTTTTTGACTTGTTTGATGAGCTCCACAAATACCTTCATGTACCTCTGCCATAGCTAAATATGCATCTTGCACACTTAAGCATTGGAGCAAAGAACCATCGACACCTTTCTTGAATATGTCTCCTCTAATCAATACAAAGCTCAATGCTAGATATTTAATTTTTTGATATGTTCTTTGATTGAGGTTTTTAAGGAAGTTGATGATCTTATATCTCCAATCATTTGGATCGAGAGTGTTTGCGCAACAAATCCCTCTTATGTCTAAAAGAGTTAAATTAGTCTCAATTTCAGTAAACTCCTTTATTAACTTGGGAGATATTTTATAACTAGAATCCATTTGAGCAAGCTCATTAGCATCCTGACTCAATTCTTTGAATATGAGTTTAATAAAAACAGAGTCAAACTCAACCAATAATCACATGGCTACTGCAAAAAACACTTAGAGTAGAAACAAGCTCATTTGTGTAATTCAGAGATGGCTTTTCAATGGATAAAGTTTCATCTAGTCAAAATAAACCCATTAAAATGTGCTTTTGGTTTTGACTAGAGATTTGTCCAAACCAGGCATCTCTTCATACTGCCAAGTAAAACAATCTTGATATTTCTTTAAGACCACTATTAAATCTTTCTTGAATTTAGGGTCTAGACATCGACTAATGTAAGTCATTCTCCCTTTTTCACCAATCTCAATCTCATCGAGAGGATTTTGTGCTTCAAATTTTTTACTATGCAAATCTTCAGAAATTAAAGTGGACCTTTCAAATCCTAAAGAGTCAAGGTCATATATACAGTCCAATGCATGTTCCCTAGTGCACTCCTTCTTTTCCCCAGTGGCTCTATATATCCATTCAAGTGGTCATGATGGCCAATCTTTCCTTGGCCTTAGGGACTAATTTCATTCCATGGGCCCCTACATAGTAACCTTTGATAAGAGTGGGGTCCAAGGTGCTTATATCAATATCTAATGGTCAAACATTGGTATGATATTCTGTGAAGTTGACATTCATTTGTTCGACATAGCAGGGGATATCGTCAGCTTTAGTTTCTTTGATTTTTCCATCCTTATCCCATAGCACCAGCTTCTGATGCAGAGTCAAGAGAATTTCCCCTACACCATGGATCCAATCTCTTTCCAAAAGCATATTGAAAGTTGCCTTGGTAGGGACTACTATAAACACTGTTGGTCATTTGACGCTTCCGACTTTGAGCCTAAGTGGGATCATTCCGAAAGCGGTTGTCGATTTACCATTAAACCCGATGACAGTTAAGTTTGTCTTAATCAAATCCTCAACTAATTTTTGGAATAATGGGAGCATATTCTCAGGTAGTAGGTTAATTGCTGCTCCGCTATCGACGAAGATGCGATTAATCACCAATCTTTCGACTTTTGCCTTAATATGCAATGGTCGAAGATAACCTTTAGTGATATCATCAGGCCTTTCAAATAACCCTTCTTTAATCATGCCAATTTTGACAAATCTGCAGTAGTCACCCAGAATTATGTCATCGCAATCTCGTTCGAGACAACTCCAAGGCCCTTCAAAACTACCTTGGAAGTTGAAAGGGAGAGCAGAAACTGCGACAACATACCCAAAACTAGTTTCACCAAACATCACATCTGGATCATCCTCAAAACTGTAAGACCCAGAACCTTTGAAAAGTCTTATTATGATCAAGTCTCAAATCATATAGTTATTTATAGCCTTAATTTCAGAAATTATTTTATTAAAGATAATTAAGGCGAGTTTTGATTTATTGAATTTGAGATAAGTTATAATTATTATCCAAAAATTTCTATATTTAAATTATAATGTTGGCTGTTATGAAATAATAAGAATTTTATACGATTTGGACTAAGTAACTAATATTTTAAATATTAATACTGCTATTTTAGAAAATGAAAAGACTAAATATATTATTCCTAATTATTGGATTTGGACATTTTATTGAAAATAATTTGTAAAATTGACGAACAAATAGTATTTTCTATACATAATTAGTGTTGGATTTAATTGAGTTTCAATTACTATATTATCCCTACTCTTACATGAAATTATAAAAATGCCCTTAATCCTAGTTTTCAAAAATGAATGAAACCCTGAGGCCTCCATCCCAGCAGCCAAAACCCTACCTGTCTTCCCTTTCACCCACGGACAGCAACACCCATGGTTTCCCTTCTTCCACGACTGAAAGGAACATAATCAAAGAGGGGAAGGGAGACTGAGCCGCGGCGAGGAGGGGAGGAGGGAGCTGATTGCCGCCATCGCGCCTCACTGCGCCGCGTCTCCACAGCAGTCCATGCCGTCAGGGTCACCATCACCAAGCTCCCTCACCGTCGCACCACCACGTTGCCACCGATTTGACGCCGTCAAAGTTCCCTGCGTTGCCACTGTTCGCGCAAAAGAGGGTTTAAAGGGGGGAAGCTGTCGCGCGTGAGTTAGAGGAGCTCGTCCTCGCCGACCTGTCACCGTCAACAATGGAGGAGAGGGAAAGAGTCAGTCGTGCGGAGGAGGGGGAGCAGGATCTAAGGCCGAGTGGAGGTCCAACCACCGCGTCGGAACCCTTCCGTGTCGCCAGCGTTGCCGTGACCTCCAGCCGCGCCGTTGCCAGTCCTGCTTGTCCAATCGTCGTTCTGCTCGCCGTCAGCATCGCTGGTATTGAGGTCAGCCACTCCACTACTACCGTCGAGCTTTGTTTGGGGCTGGTACTTCTCTTGGAGGTTTGGAGAAGGGAGGCAGAACTGCGAGGTAGAGGAGTCATTGGGGGTCTGCCATTGAGCTGCTGCACCAGCCACCGTTGCAAGTGTCGCTGCCGGAGAAGGGAGCTGCATCTCTGTAATTTTGGCCACCGAGAGTGGTTCTGTGACTTACGGGAACACCGCTGGAGCTTTTGGCTACTTCTTCTGTCACCGGAAAACTTGCTGGGAAGGGTTTTATTTGAGGTTTTTTCCTTTTTGGATTTTCGAGAAGGTTTTAATGTTGCACAATTTTTATAGTTGATCCACCGAAGCTTCTGGCCGCCGCTGGAGCTGTTGTCGGGGCCGGTTCGAAATCACAGCTGCTTCATGTTGTTATTCCGGTAAGAAATTATGTTTCGAAAGCCCCATGTTAGTGTCCCGTACATGTATTAAAGCCTTTACGGTATTAATGTTCCTAGAGTTTAGTAACTGAGGTTGCTTGTTGTAATTTAGAGCTGTTTATGCTACTGCGAAAATGTGTGGGGCTGTGCTTTGAAGCTGCCTTTGATTTCGAGTTGAGGCAGAAAGGACGATGTGAGGCGTTGGGCTGTGGTTTAGCGTTTTGAGGTAAGGGGTGCTTTCCGAAAACTATAGCTTATTATTAGAATTATTACATATGGATACTGATGTGAGGCAAGGTGTATTTGGTGATTGTATCAGCCTTATGTATTGTTTGATTGTCTCGAATGATTATGAATATTTGTTTGACTGGATTGTTGTGTGGCTTTGTGAAATGAAATGCTTTTGAAGTTGATTCTTTTAAAGCTTTGAGATCGAGTTTAATCCGTTGGAAATTGATTTGAGTTGAATGGATTTTCTTAAGAAGGTGAAAAATAGAATACACTCTTGAATTAAGCATGGCTTGCTTTAAATTATCTGGTTTTTGATAAATGGTTGTTACTGAACCGTTTCTTTGAAAATTTAGAAATGAGTTTATTCGGCTGATAATGATTTGATTTTTGAAACGGTTTTCATGAAATATGGAATTGAGATGACTGTTGGATTTTGGCTTATCTTGAACTGATTTTGGATTTTGGGCTGTTGAAAAGGACTGTGGAATGGTTTTGTTGGGACCCGAACCGGGTGGCAAAGTCCAAGTTTTAGGGGAGGTGCTACCGAAATTCCGGTAAAATTTGAGACTTTACTGAAACGTTATTCAGAAACTTATGAGTTAACGGCTTCTACTATTTTATCTGAATTATTAAGAAAGGGGTGACTTATGCTTTTGAAATGAATTATTAAAAAGGAAATTGTGATTTAGTCTTATTTCTTAAGCAAAGTATTACATTTTCCTTGTGAACAAGTTATTTAAATGAAACTTATGCCTTAAGGCTGTTTGAATGTGAAAAGGATTTATGCCTTTGAATTTGACTTAGGGGTTTCAATTAAAGAAGTTTCAATGGCTTTGAAAGAACCCGAGTGTCTATTGACAAGTCTCATTTTGAAGTGTTTTGGGAAAGGTTTTAAGTACTCCTTGAGTTTTGAATTTTTGCAAGACTAAAACAATTTCTGAGCAGTTGAAATGCTTTAGATTTCCTTATGGGGTTGAAGCTGGTTTTTGTTTAAGTAAAGAAAACGGCTTTGAAAAGAGTAATTGATTTTATGACTCTGTTTGGCTTAGATCCTATTTTATTACTCAAATTCGGAAGCCATGTTTTTAATGATTTTAAGTAAATTTGGCAAAATGAGTTACGATATTCTCCCTTAAAGCCTTGAGACTCTGCCGAAAAACTTTTGTTATAAAAATTTCATTGTTGGATGGATGATTTTAAATATTTCAAAATAAATCTTTAACTTGCCATGGATTATGGAAGTTTTGGAAAGAGGATGCCGAGAGTGGCATTGTTTTCAAAGGGGAATTTACCTTGAGTAAAAGTGGCTTATGAGCCTGAGATGATTTGAGAAATGAGATCTTTAAAGCCAAGGCTGAAAAGAGTTAAAACTTGATTTCAAAGTGAAATGAATTGAGAAAAAGTGATTTATGGCTTAAATGCCGATTTTATGAATTTAATGATGTTGAATGGTGGAAGTGCTGTTTTGTTATGGGCCGAAATGGCTGTGTATGATTATGAATATTGGCTGGTTCTGGATTGAACCATGAGCCGGAATGGCTATGTATGATATGAATATTGGCTGGTTCTGGATTGAACCGTGAGCCAGATGGCTGAGATGGATGTTGATCCATGGCTGAGAATGAATGCATATATGCTGAGATATTGATGATTGTGATTTTGCACTTCCACTATCGAAAATATGAGTTTCCTTGGGAGGAAGCAGTGGCTAGCCACTACGTGCTCCAGGTGGAGACTCGAAGCTCTGTTGACCTTATGTCGTCAGGGTGACCGGGCACTGTGACAGCCCCGAATGAGCTCACTCCCGTGAATATTCACCAGTGAAGGTGATGGATATGGATCATGATTATGATCACGATTATGTTGAGTATAACTCGAGTTGGGGAGACACGACAGAGGGACAGTCCAATGGTTAGCTACCAGTGCTTGTCAGGTTGGCTATATAACCGACAGATGATATCATCAGCCACTAGGGCAGGCATGGATTATGTGCATCTATGTGACATTGTTTGGGTGTGCATATTGTACTTGGTTTGCCTTTGTGACTATTTGAGATTTACTACTACTTGTTCTACTTGTTGTAACTATTTGTTTGTGCTTGAACTTCCTATCTATGTTTGCAACTAGGACTCTGTTGGATTGTGGTGATTGGTTGTTGGTTGGATTGTTTGGCCTAGGGCCGTGGTTGACTTGAGATGGGTTAATTTCGGTTTTGTGTTTCTGGTTTGGAAAAGTATGAAAGGCTAAATTGGTTCAGCATAGATAAACCTTTTGAAAGGCTTTTGAATATTGTTTTAAATGAACATTTTCCTCTTTCAAAAAAGGATTTTCGATTTCTCTTTTATTGTAAACCGTTGTTTTTTAAAAGAGACATAAGTCAGTTATTAATCACTGGTACGATTTATCTTCACGTATCCTATTACAGTAATTCCTAAAAACCCTCTACTGAGAACCCTTTCGAGGATGATGTTCTCACCCCCCTACATTTTTTTCTTTTCAGGATATGGGTGCAGAAGTCACGAAGAGTTTATTTAGTTGTTGCTGAGATGTTCTGTATTGCTTTAGATTATTATCTTTTGTACCCTCGCCTTTATCTTTATATATTCTGTAAGAGGGGTAGGAATTATATTGGATAATCCTTGTAATATTATTTATGTATATATATATATATATATATATATATATATATGCTCTTTGTGAGTTGTTGTAAGTGTATTGAATGTATGGATGTACGTTGTATAGCAAAAGTATTTTTGGGAGCGGTATTGTGGTTTAAAGTTTTAAACAGGCTCATATTTTAGTATTAAATAGTATAAGTGTCGTCGTAATGTCCGAGCTATCAGAGTTGCGCAGCCGGAAGCGTGAGCTTTGGTAGTTAGGGTGTTACAAAAACCAGAGTCAAAATTTTCTATCAGCACCTCTTCTTTTTTTTCCTTTTGGGATTGAATTAATTGACTTAATATCTGATATTTCTTTCGACTCCTCGTTTTCCTGGTCTTTGCTCGAGGATATCTTGTCTCCTTTCTTTTCCTATTTCTGGGATGACTTACTTACTTTGTTGAATTCTGGTCATGTCCACTGTATATCAACACAAGCATTTTGTGCTTGGGTCACAACTCTTGGAATGAAGGGAGATTTTTCGTAAAAATTGCGACAAGACCTTCCTCGACCATTCCCACTTCTTCCTGCTCCTTATCTAGAGCTTCCTATTTTTTGAGCTCCAGCCCAATTTCCAAAACCTCCTCAAGGAACATTAAAACTATAATTCCTAGGGTAATTTGGGACATTGTTTGGACTATTTGTTGTTTGATACATTAGATGGAGGAACTCTAGTTCGAATCGATATCCCTTGAGGTTTCTGGTCGACTGTCACCATCATGCGCATGTGTTATTTGACAGGAGAAGTTGAAGACTCTTAACCTTTAACTCCTTGATTCAGTCGAGCTTATCTTAATTCTTCCTGATAGACACGCTTTTTACTCTTTTTATACGAGTCGAAAACTTTAACAGCTGAAGTACCGAACAGGGTAATACATTGCGGGCATATAGCCACATTTTCTTCTTCCTCCCTTTGCCTCAACAAGAAATATAATAGATCTTCTCTTGCTTTTGGGTAAATGGACCTTTCAACTTCAAACATGTCCAATTCGAACTGCTCATCTTTTTTCATAGGTTCGACAAAAGTCATCTTGATTGTAAATGCCACTTTTTTCATTTCAGTAAAGTTTGATGTGACTTGGAAGGGATCAGAATCCACCTTCATTTTTGGTTTATCAGTAAACTTTATTCGACCTTCGTCGATAGCCTACTGTATCAAATCCTTGAAACGAACACAATTGTTAGTATAATGTCCAGAAGCTTGATGGAATTTACAAAACTTCTTATTTCTGATTTCAGAAACCGATGGCATTCTTTTCCCTTCAGGTAGTACAAGTTACTTATCTTTTAACAACATATCAAAGATCTGTTCAACTTTTGTTAGGTCAAAAGGTACATTGATGAGCGGATAAATTATACGCTTTTTGGCATTATTTTTAGGTAGTTTTTAGTATGATTTGATTAGTTTTTAGTATATAATTATTATTTTTTATGCAAAAATCACATTTCTGGACTTTACTATGAGTTTGTGTGTTTTTCTGTGATTTCAGGCATTTTTTGGCTGAAATTGAGGGACCTGAGCAAAAATCTTATTCAGAGGCTGAAAAAGGAATGCAGATGCTGTTGGATTATGATCTCCCTGCACTCGAAATGGATTTTCTAGAGCTACAAAAATCCAATTGGAGCGCTCTCAAATGCGTTGGAAATTAGACATCTTGGGCTTTCTAGCAATGTATAATAGTTTATACTTTGACTGAGATTTAATGGCCCAAACTGGCAATCCAAGTCAGCATAAAAATTCTGGCGTAAAACGCCCAAACTGGCACCAGAATTGGAGTTAAACGCCCAAACTGGCACCAAAGCTGGAATTTAACTCCAAGAAAAGCCTATGCACATGAAAGCTTCAATCCTCAGCCCAAGCACACACCAAGTGGGCCCCGAAAGTGAATTTCTATATCATTTACTTATTTCTGTAAACCCTAGGTTACTAGTCATTATAAATAGGACCTTTACTATTATATTTAAATCTTTTTGATCATCTGTGATCTTTTGATCATCTTTGATCTTGGGATCAGGTCTTTGAACCCTTTTTCGTTTGTTTCATGCTATTTGGGAGGTCGGCCATGCCTAGACCTTATTCTTATGTATTTTCAACGGTGGAGTTTCTACACATCATAGATTAAGGTGTGGAGCTCTGCTGTTCCTCATGAATTAATGCAAAGTACTATTGTTCTTCTATTCAATTCAAGCTTATTCTTGTTCTAAGATATTCACTCGTACTTCAACCTGATGGATGTGAGGATCCGTGACACTCATCATCATCCTCCCTTATGAACGCGTGCCTGACAACCACCTCCATTCTATTTGCAAGAGCTTGGGTGTGTATCTCTTGGCCTCCTGGTGCACGACGCATGGTTGCCTCTCCTGAAAACAGAGCCTTCCATTCCGTGAGATCAGAGTCTTCGTGGTATAAGCTAGAATCAAATGGGCAACATTCTTTAGATCCAGAAAGTCTAAACCTTGTCTGTGGTATTCCGAGTAGGATCTGGGATGGGATGACTGTGATGAGCTTCAAACTCGCGACTGTGGGGTGTAGTGATAGTGCACAAAAGGATCAATGGATCTTACTCTGACACGATCGAGAACCGACAATTTGGCTGTTGTGTAATCACAGGAGCTAGTTGATTCCCATCAATTTGGCTGTTGTATCTAATGTCCTGCTGAAGCTTGGTTGACCATGTCTAATCTTTTTAGACTGAAGCTTTAGACTAACATTGCATGATTCCTGGAATTCGTATTAAAAATTTTGAGTTTCTTATTTTCTTTTTCAAAATAATTTTCAAAAAAAAAAAACAAAAAAATTTATAAAATCATAAAATCAAAAATATTTTGTGCTTTTTGTTTGAGTTTAGTGTCAAATTTTAAGTTTGGTGTCAATTGCATGTTTTTATTCTTCTTGCATTTTTCGAAGACTCATGCATTACGTTCTTTATTGATCTTCAAGTTGTTCTTGATGATTTTCTTTGTCTGATCTTTAAATTCTCTTGTTTTGTGTCTTTGGTTGTTTCTCATGTGCATTCTCAATTTGTTAGTGTCTCTAGTATGAAAATTTCTAAGTTTGGTGTCTTTCATGTTTTTCTTTTCTTAAAAATTTTCAAAAAAATATGTTCTTGATGTTCATCTTGACATTCAAAGTGTTCTTGCATGCATTATTTATTTGATCTTAGTTTTTCATGATTAGTCTCATTTTGTTGTTTTTCTCTCTCTGATGCACGAAAACTTGTCTCTCAACAAATTTCCCTTCGGCAAGTATACCGAATTGTCGTCAAGTAAAAACTCACAATAGAGTGAGGTCGAATTCCACAGGGATTGATTGGTCATACAATTTTAGTTGGAAGAGTATGCTAGTTGAGCTAAACAGAAGGTGGTTAATATTGCAGGAAATTAAATGGCGAGAAAGTAAATGGCAGAAGATAAAGTGCAGAATCTTAAATGGAAATTGGGGGAGATGAACATGGAAATAAATAACAGAAAGTAAAGAGAATGGGTAAGATCATAAATAGGGAATTCATTGGGCTTAGGAGATGTTGAATTCTCTAGATCAAATTCATTCACATCTCTTCCTCAATCAATGCATTCATTGATCTCCTTGGCAATCTTAAGTGATTGGATCCCAATTCCTTGGCAATCCAATCTCTCTAAGCTTGAACAATTGCCCAATTCCTTGATTTAATTGCTCATGGGAAGAGATGAAGTGTGGTCACTGATTATACCACATGTATTTCTAAATCAAAGTGTTGGGAAGATTACATGTCACTATATCCGCCTAGACCCCAATTTGGTCCATCATGAGAAAGCATTTCTAGCATGATCTTCTCATCCCTTTTCCAAGACTCAGAGGAGATCCAATTATGGAGAGTTTCTTTTCCAAGATAACTAACCAATTGAATTAAGATCGAAAGCTTTCTAGCAAATCAAGAGAAAAGAAAGAGGAAGAAGAATGAAAACTATAATTGATCCATCAAATTACAACAGATCTCCCTAACCCAATGAAAGGGGTTTAGTTATTCATAGCTCTGGGAATGGAAAATGGCAGAAAAGAATACATGCTTAACTAGAAAATGCAGAAAGTAAATATACAGAGGGTAGTTCTCCAAAGTGCCAAGCTTCTCTATAGTTCAAAACTACTCCTATATATACTACTTTTCTTGATCTTCTAGAGAGGTCTTCAAGTCTTGGATGTAGGCCTTAGATCTTGAGTTGAAGCAAGTACAATCTTCAGTGGGCTCAATGATGAGCGGATAATTTATACGCTTTTTGGCATTGTTTTTAAGTAGTTTTTAGTAAGTTCAAGCTACTTTTAGGGATGTTTTCATTAGTTTTTATGTTAAATTCACATTTCTTTACTTTACTATGAGTTTGTGTGTTTTTCTGTGATTTCAGGTAAATTTTGGCTGAAATTGAGGGACTTGAGCAAAACTCTGAAAAAGGCTGACAAAAGGACTGCTGATGCTGTTGGAATCTGACCTCCCTGCACTCAAAATGGATTTTTTGGAGCTACAGAAATCCAAATGGCGCGCTCTCAACGGCGTTGGAAAGTAGACATCCAGAGCTTTCCAACAATATATAATAGTCCATACTTTTATTCAGAAGAGAAATTAAAGAGCTCTTGAGTGGAGATTGAGACAGAATTTCCTCAATTCTTAACACCCAAGACTCAAACAAGAAAAGTAAAAATGCTCAAGCAAGAACAAGGAAGAAGAGAGATCAATTCTCCTTCCCAATTCTCAGAAATCTCAGTGAAGTCTCCAAGAGAAAATTCAAAAGTTCCAAAATACAAGTAAAGATTCAAAGCTCAAAAGAAAAGTGCTAATTACATCAAACTAACTCCTATTTATACACTTTCTATTCTTGGATTTTGGAATTTGGATGGGCTTTTGATTTGGTGAAGAAATGAATTTTATTGGATTTTTAATCCAATTTCAGCCCAAGAAAAGTTGCTTCCAGGTGGCTGCCCTGCCCTTGTGGAGGGCAGGGCAGGAATTGATGCGTGCGGCCTTGGTGCGAGCGTGTTGTGCGAGTTGGTGCTGCAGGATGCTGCCCTGCCCTTGTGGAGGGCAGGGCAGAAATTTTTGGTGCGCCAGATTCTGCCTGTGCGTGCGCTATGTTGCTGCCGAAGCTCCCTTGGTGCTCCAATTTGGTGCGCTGGCCGTGCACCACAAAATCCTGCCCTACCCTTGCGGAGGGCAGGGCAATGTTTCCAAAGTTGAAGTCCCGTGTTCGAGACTTGGTCGATGCACACGCTACTATTTTTCCTTGGTTTTCTTGGCACCAAAGTGAGGCCTAGTTCCTTGCTTCCTCATGGTGTCGTGTTCGATCCTTGTGGCAAGCATTGGTGAGCTTTTTCCTTGAATTTATTCCCTTGATGAGCCCGATATTGCCCTTGAGGAGGGCAGGGCAGAATTTTTGCTCTCCTTGATCCATGGCACTAATTTGTGCTCCGCCCTTGAGGAGGGCAGGGCAGTGTTGCCTCTCAAAGTTTGCTTCCTTATGTTGCCCTCCTTGAGGGCAGTGTGCCCTTGTGGAGGGCAATGCTTGCTTCCTCCTTTTATGCGCCACACTTTTTCTCTCTTGGGCCACACTTTCTTAAGCCACGCTTCCTCTTTTCTTCTCTTCTTCACTTACAATAAACCAAAACAACCACTCAAAGTATCACTAAATTCACAAGGCTTATAAATCAATTAAAAATCAATTAAATTCAGCTTAAACCTCATGAGTTAGTATTAATTTAATGGTAGTTGCTTGATTTAAAGAAGTTATGCATTTTCATTCCAAATCACTTACTTAGGTTGCAAGAAAGTGCATAAAGACTAACAAAACAAGTGAAATTAGCTTGAAAAATGGGTATATGATGACTTGTCATCAGTCACTAACGTTGGCATTGTCTTTCCCTTCCATGTTAGAGTTCACGTTAACTAAGTTAACGTGACTCTTAACGTGGCTAATTGCCAACTTGTAGCGTTAATGGTATTCACTTTTACCACTAACCCTAGTTAACGTGGCAATTAACGTGGGCTTATGATGGCTTCGCAGGAATTATTGGTAGTCACCTTTTTCATTAATGCTACAAGCTTGTCCCTATTCCACATTAGTGGTCACGTTAATTAGGTTAACGTGACTGCTAACGTGGCTTCTTCTTGCTTCCTTTGTCCTGAAATCAAGCAAGTAAAGTGTATCAAAGCTCTAGCCCAAGTCATGAGATTATGCATCATCAATTTGTCATTCAATTCTTACATAATCCTTATGAAATCATGTAAAATTCACAATAGTTGCTTGAGTTAAGGTGTAAATGAAATTTCATCCAAAACTTGCTTATTTCCTAGGAAAATGCATGAAACTACCTTAAAACAGTAAAGAAAATGTCAGTCAAACTGGCCTAGATGCCCTGGCATCACTCTCATCATTAAAAATTCAAAATAAATTTTCAAAATTATTTCTTTTCAAGTCAATAATACAGAGAATTGAAGATTCAAAACATACAGCAAAGGAATCATAAAGAAAAAGCTGGGCGTTCAAAACACCCAGTGAAGAAGGAATTCTGGCATTTAAATGCCAGCCAGGGTACCTGGCTAGGTGTTTAACGCCCAAGGAGGTAGCCAAGTGAGCGTTGAACGCCAGAATGGTATCCATTCTGGGCGTTTAACGCCAGGATAGCACCAAGGAGGTAGTTTTGTTTTCAATTCAAATATTTTTCAATCTTTCAAGTTTTAAAAATAACTTTTCAAAATCTTATCTTTTTCATATCCTCTCATATCAATCATATCTTTTTCAAAATCAATTCTTTTTTTATTTTTCTTTTAATATTTTTGAAAATCCTTGCTAACAATTAATGCTGTGATTCAAAAATTTCAAGTTTGTTACTTTCTTGTTAATAAAGGTTCAATATTTGAATTCTAGAATCATATCTTTTAGTTTCTTGTTAGTCAAGTCATCAATTTTAAAAATCAAATCTTTTTTTTAAAATTGTTTTTCAATCATATCTTTTCAATCACATCTTTTTAAAATAAAAATCTTTTTCAATCATATCTTTTTAAATTTTGATTTCTTTCTTATCTTTTCAAAATTGATTTTCAAATCTTTTTTTCTTTCAATTAATCACCATTTCTTATCTTTTTCAAAATCACCTAACCACTTTTCCATTCCCAATTTTTGAAAATCACTAACCACTTTTTCAAAAATCCTTTTTAATTTTCGAAGACTCTCTCTCTCATCTCTTTCTATTTAATCACTAACACTCCTCCTCTCTTAATAATTCGGACCCCCTCTATCTCTCTCTAAGTTCGAATTCCTCTCTCTACCTCATCCTTCTATTCTTCTTTTCTTCTGACACGTCAAGGAATCTCTATACTGTGACAAAGAGGATTCCATACTTTCTAGTTCTCTTCTCTTTCATATGAGTAGGAATAAAGATAAAGGCATTCTTGTTGAAGCTGATCCTGAAACTGAAAGGACTCTGAAGAGAAAGCTAAGAGAAGCTAAAGCACAACTCTCTGGAGAGGTCCTGACAGAAATCTTCGAAAAAGAAGAAGTCATGGCAGCCAAAAATAACAACAATGCCAACAATGCAAGGAAGGTGCTTGGTGACTTTACTACACCAACTCCTGACTTCTATGGGAGAAGCATCTCTATTCCTGCCATTGGAGCAAACAACTTTGAGCTTAAGCCTCAGTTAGTTTCTTTGATACAACAAAATTGCAAGTTTTATGGACTTCCATTGGAAGATCCTCATCAGTTCTTGGCTGAATTTTGGCAAATCTGTGACACTTTTAAGACCAATGGAGTTGATCCCGAGGTCTACAGACTTATGCTTTTTACTTTTGTTGTAAGAGACAGAGCTAGTATCTGGTTGAATTCACAACCTAGAGACAGCCTAAACTCTTGGAAAAAACTGGTCAATGCCTTTTTAGCTAAATTCTTTCCACCTCAAAAGATGAGTAAGCTTAGAGTGGAAGTTCAAACCTTCAAACAGAAGGAAGGTGAATCCCTCTATGAAGCTTGGGAAAGATACAAGAAATTGATCAGAAGGTGTCCTTCTGACATGCTTTCAGAATGAAGCATCATAGGTATCTTCTATGATGGTCTATCTGAGTTATCCAAGATGTCATTGGACCATTCTGCAGGCGGATCTATTCATCTGAAGAAAAAGCCTGCAGAAGCCCAGAAACTCATTGAAATGGTTGCAAATAACCAGTTCATGTACACTTCTGAAAAAAATCCTGTGAACAATGGGACACCTCATAAGAAAGGAGTTCTTGAGATTGATACTCTAAATGCCATATTGGCTCAGAACAACTTATTGACTCAGCAAGTCAATATAATTTCTCAGAGTCTGACCGGATTTCAAGCTGCATCTGGCAGTGCTAAAGAAGCCTCCTCTGAAGGAGAAGCTTATGACCCTGAGAATCCTGCAATGGAAGAGGTAAATTACATGGGATAACCCTATGGAAACACCTACAATTTTTCATGGAGGAATCACCCAAATTTCTCATAGAAGGATCAACAGAAGCCTCAACAAGGCTTCAATAACAATAATGGTGGGAGAAACAGGTTTGGCAATAGCAAACCTTTCCCATCATCTTCTCAGCAACAGACAGAGAATTCTGAGCAGAGACTCTCTAGCTTAGCAAACATAGTCTCTGATATATCTAAGACCACCATCAGTTTCATGACTGAGGCACGGTCCTCTATAAGAAATTTGGAGGCACAAGTGGGTCAGCTGAGTAAAAGAGTCACTTAAACTCCTCCTAGTACTCTCCCAAGCAATACAGAAGCAAATCCCAAAAGAGAGTGCAAGGCCATAATCATGACCAACATGGCCGAACTTGGAGAGAGTGAAGAGGATGTGATTCCCAGTGAGAAAAACCTCTTGGGATGTTGATGATTAGATCTTTGACGGTTTAGAATTTCACAAATGAATTCTCGTTATAAAGTATAGTTTCTAAACTAATCACTAATCCTTTCATGCAAAAATTTGTTTGTCACAAGTAACAAACCCTAAATTTATAAACCAAAGTATTGAACCTTGGGTCGTTCTCCCTAGGAATTGCAATAAAGTGTCTTGTTGTTGGTTATGAGATATTTTGGGGTTTTTGAGATTTTAGACAAGAAATATAAATGGCAAAGAGAATAAACTAACAACTAACAAAGCTCTTGGCAAGATATGAGAACTAGAAGTCCTATTCTAGTTATCCTCTTCAATTGTGACCACAAATTGTTCGTTGCTACCACTTAGTTAACCTCTAACCATAGAGGAAAGTCAAGTGGATGAATTAACTTGGTTCCACAAGTCCTAGCCAACTCCCAGGGAAAGACTAGATTTAGTGGTATCCAAATCAATTAGTAACTTCTAATTATCAATCAACAAAGGAATTAGATAACTCAAGCGTCACTAATTACTCTACCTAGGCCAAGAGGAATAAAATCTATACTAAAATCCAACCAAGCATTTTATCAAACACTTGGAAGGCATAAAGGGAAAGCATAGTAAAATTACAAGGAAAGTAAATTTACACTACTCAATTGCAAGGAAATTAACAACAACAAAGCAAATCAATAATAAAAGAACATGAATCTTAAATTGCATTAAAGAAAAATAGGAGAAGAAAGAGTGCATCAACAACAAAGTAAGCAATTACAAGAATGAAATACAAAATTAGAGAGAGGAAGAGTAGAGGAACAAGAAATTGTAAAGGAAAGGTAAATCAAAGCATGAATTAAACCTAAATCTAAGAAATTCTAATCCTAATTCTAGAGAGAAGAGGGAGCTTCTCTCTTTAGAAACTAACCTACATGATGCTATACTACTAATAATTACTCTTCCTTTGCTTGGGCTTCAATTCTGCATGAAATACACTCAGAAACATGTTGGAGTTGGGCCTGGGCTGCTCAGAAATCACTGGTGGCAATTTCACTTTAGTGAGTCACGTGCGAGTATCGGCATGTGTGCGCCAAGTGTGCGCACGCGTCAATTGGCAAATTATCCATCTGCGCGTCTACAAGCGAGACCACTTTTGCGCGTGCATGCCTTGTGCACGTGTGCATCCTTTGATGCATTCCCAATCTTTGTTTTTTCATGCATTCTCCCCTTTGTATGCTTTTCTACTCAATGGATTCTAGCTTATACCACGAAGATTCTGATTAAGGAATCCAAGTGATATACATTCAAGCCTTGTTTGCATGTAGAACGGAGGTGGTTGTCAGGCACGCGTTCATAAGTGAGAATGATGATGAGCATCACATAATCATCACATTCATCATGTTCTTGGGTGCGAATGAATATCTTAGAACAAGAATAAGCTGAATTGAATGGAAAATAGTAGTAATTGCATTAATACTCGAGGTACAGCAGAGCTCCACACCTTAATCTGTGGTGTGTAGAAACTCCACCGTTGAAAATACATAAGTGATAATGGTGATCATTGGCTTCGGCCCCAGAGAGGGAACCAGAAGAACCAAGATGAAAATACAATAGCAAAAGGTCTTATTTATAGAGAACTAGTAGCTTAGGGTTTACAGAAATGAGTAAATGACATAAAAATCCACTTCTGGGCCCACTTGGTGTGTGCTTGGGCTGAGCATTGAAGCTTCCATGTGTAGAGACTTTTCTTGGAGTTAAACGCCAGCTTTTATGCCAGTTTGGATGTTTAACTCCCACTTCTATGCCAGTTCCGGCGTCAAACGCCGGGAATTCTTGAGCTGATTTGGAACGCCGGTTTGGGTCATCAAATCTCGGGCAAAGTATGGACAATTATATATTGCTGGAAAGCCCAGGATGTCTACTTTCCAACGCAGTTAAGAGCGCTCCATTTGGGCTTCTGTAGCTCCAGAAAATATACTTCGACTGCAGGGAGGTTAGAATCCAACAGCATCTGCAGTCCTTTTTCAGCCTCTGAATCAGATTTTTGCTCAGGTCCCTCAATTTCAGCCAGAAAATACCTGAAATCACAGAAAAACACACAAACTCATATTAAAGTCCAGAAAAGTGAATTTTAAATAAAAACTAATAAAAATATAATAAAAACTAACTAAAACATACTAAAAACATACTAAAAACAATGCCAAAAAGCGTATAAATTATCCGCTCATCACAACACCAAACTTAAATTGTTGCTTGTCCCCAAGCAACTGAAAATCAAATAGGATAAAAATAAAAGAATATACAATGAATTCCAAAAACATCTATGAAGATCAGTATTAATTAGATGAGCGGGGCTTTTAGCTTTTTGCCTCTGAACAGTTTTGGCATCTCACTTTATCCTTTGAAATTCAGAATGATTGGCTTCTATAGGAACTCAGAATCCGGATAGTGTTATTGATTCTCCTAGTTAAGTATGATGATTCTTGAACACAGCTACTTTATGAGTCTTGGTCGTGGCCCAAAGCACTTTGTTTTCCAGTATTACCACCGGATACATCCATGCCACAGACACATAACTGGGTGAACCTTTTCAGATTGTGACTCAGCTTTGCTAGAGTCCCCAATTAGAGGTATCCAGGGTTCTTAAGCACACTCTTTTTCCTTTTGATCACGACTTTAACCGCATAGTCTCAAGTTTTCACTTGACACCTTCACGCCACAAGCACATGGTTAGGGACAGCTTGGTTTAGCCGCTTAGGCCAGGATGTTATTCCTGTAGGCCTTCCTATCCACTGATGCTCAAAGCCTTGGATCCTTTTTATTTCCCTTGCCTTTTGGTTTAAAGGTCTATTGGCTTTTTCTGCTTACTCTTTTTTTTTGAATTCACTGTTTTTTTCTTGCTTCAATAATCATTTTTATGATTTTTCAGATCCTCAGTAACATGTCTCCTTTTTCATCATTCTTTCAAGAGCCAACAATTTTAACATTCATGAACAAAAAATTCAAAAGACATATGCACTGTTCAAGCATACATTCAGAAAACAAAAGTATTGCCACCACATCAAAATAATTAATCTGTTATAAAATTCGAAATTCATGCAATTCTTCTCTTTTTCAATTAAGAACATTTTTCATTTAAGAAAGGTGATGGATTCATAGGACATTCATAACTTTAAGGCATAGACACTAAGACACTAATGATCATAAGACACAAACATAAGCATAAAAATTCGAAAAAATAGAAAAATAAAGAACAAGGAGATTAAAGAACGGGTCCACCTTAGTGATGGCGGCTTGTTCTTCCTCTTGAAGATCTTATGGAGTGCTTGAGCTCCTCAATGTCTCTTCCTTGCCTTTGTTTCTCCTCTCTCATGATTCTTTGATCTTCTCTAATTTCATGGAGGAGGATGGAATGTTCTTGGTGCTCCACCCTTAGTTGTCCCATGTTGGAACTCAATTCTCCTAGGGAGGTGTTGATATGCTCCCAATAGTTTTGTGGAGGAAAGTGCATCCCTTGAGGCATCTCAGGGATTTCATGATGAGGAATCTCCTCATGTCCATGAGTGGAATCTCTTGTTTGCATTGAGCTCCTTCCACACAGATATCCATGAGGACTTGGTCCAACCTTTGATCAAAGTTGACCTTTTTTGAGTTTGAAAAGGGACCTCGGAGATCACCTTCTTCATGGCCACAACTTCATAGAAGTGGTCTTGATGCACCCTTGAGATGAATCTCTCAATCTCCCATGACTCGGAGGTGGAAACTTTTGCCTTCCCTTTCCTCTTTCTAGAGGTTTCTCCAGCCTTAGATGCCATAAATGGTTATGGAAAAATAAAAAGCAACGCTTTTACCACACCAAACTTTGAAAGTTTGCTCGTCCTCGAGCAAAAAAAGAAAGAAGAGAGTAGAAGAAGAAGAAATAGAGGAGATGGAGGGAGGCTTTTTGTTTCGGCCAAGGGGGAGAAGTAGTGTTTAGGTTGTGTGAAAAATGAGGGGGTGAAGATGGGTTTATATAGGGGTGGAGAGGGGGTATGGTTCGGCCATTATGGGTGGATTTGGGAGGAAAAGTGGTTTGAATTTGAATGGTGAGGTAAGTGGGGTTTTATGAAGGATGGATGTGAGTGGTGAAGAGAATGGTGGGATTTGATAGGTGAGGGGTTTTTGGGGAAGAGGTATTGAGGTGATTGGTGAATGGGTGAAGAAGAGAGAGAGTGGAGAGGTATGTGGGGATCCTGTGGGGTCCACAGATCCTGAGGTGTCAAGGATAGCTCATCCCTGCACCAAGTGGTGTGCAAAACGCCCTTTCTGCCAATCCTGGCGTTAAACGCCAGTCTGGTGCCCCTTTCTGGCGTTAAACGCCTAGAATGGTGCCAGATTGGGCGTTAAACGCCCATTTGTAGCCCTTACTGGCGTTTAAACGCCAGCAAGCTTTTCCTCCAGGGTGTGCTATTTTTCTTTCTATTTTTCATTATGTTTTTGCTCTTTCAATTATTTTTTGTGACTTCACATGATCATCAACCTATAGAAAACATAAAATAACAATGGAAAATAGATAAATATAACATTACGTTGCCTCCCAACAAGCGCTTCTTTAATGTCAGTAGCTTGACAGTGGGCTCTCATGGAGCCTCACAGATGTTCAGAGCAATGTTGGAACCTCCAAACACCAAACTTAGAGTTTGAATGTGGGGGTTCAACACCAAACTTAGCATTTGGTTGTGGTCTCCCAACACCAAACTTAGAGTTTGACTATGGGGGCTCTGTTTGACTCTGTTTTGAGAGAAGCTCTTTGATGAGCGGATAATTTATAAGCTTTTTGGCATTGTTTTTAGTATGTTTTTAGTATGTTTTAGTTAGTTTTTATTATATTTTTATTCGTTTTTAGTTAAAATTCAATTTTCTAGACTTTACTATGAGTTTGTGTGTTTTTCTGTGATTTCAGGTATTTTCTGGCTGAAATTGAGGGACCTGAGCAAAAATCTGATTCAGAGGCTGAAAAGGACTGCAGACGCTGTTGGATTCTGACCTCCCTGCACTCGAAGTGAATTTTCTGGAGCTACAGAAGCTCAATTGGCGCGTTCTTAATTGCGTTGGAAATTAGACATCCTGGGCTTTCCAGCAATGTATAATAGTCCATACTTTGCTAAAGATTTGATGGCCCAAACCGGCGTTCCAAATCAGCTCAAAACTGCCCGGCGTTAAACGCCGGAACTGGCACAAGAATGGGAGTTAAATGCCCAAACTGGCACAAAAGCTGGCGTTTAACTCCAAGAAAAGTCTCTACACATGAAAGCTTCAATGCTCAGCCCAAGCACACACCAAGTGGGCCCGGAAGTGGATTTTTATGTCATTTACTCATCTTTGTAAACCCTAAGCTACTAGTTCTCTACATATAGGACCTTTTACTATTGTATTTTTAATCTTGGTAGCTATCTTTGAGTAGTCTTATGCTATCTTAGATCATTGGGAGGCTGGCCATTCAACGGTGGAGTTTCTACACACCATAGATTAAGGTGTGGAGCTCTGCTGTACCTCGAGTATTAATGCAATTACTATTGTTCTTCTATTCAATTCAGCTTATTCTTGTTCTAAGATATTCATTCGCACCCAAGAACATGATGAACGTGATGACTATGTGACGCTCATCATCATTCTCACTTATGAACGCGTGCCTGACAACCACTCCCGTTCTACAAGCAAACAATGCTTGAATGTTTATCTCTTGGATCCCTTAATCGGAATCTTCGTGGTATAAGCTAGAATTGATGGCGGCATTCAAGAGAATCCGGAAGGTCTAAACCTTGTCTGTGGTATTCTGAGTAGGATTCAAGGATTGAATGACTGTGACGAGCTTCAAACTCCTGAAGGCTGGGCGTTAGTGACAGACGCAAAAGAATCACTGGATTCTATTCCAACCTGATTGAGAACCGACAGATCATTAGCCGTGCTGTGAGAGAACGCGTTGAACATTTTCACTGAGAGGATGAGACTGTAGCCACTGACAACGGTGATGCCCAACATACAGCTTGCCATGGAAAGGAGTAAGAAGGATTGGATGAAGACAGTAGGAAAGCAGAGAGACGGAAGGGACAAAGCATCTCCATACGCTTATCTAAAATTCTCACCAATGAATTACATAAGTATCTCTATCTTTATGCTTTATTCATAAATCATCTATAACCATTTGAATCTGCCTGACTGAGATTTACAAGGTGACCATAGCTTGCTTCATACCAACATTCTCCGTGGGATCGACCCTTACTCGCGTAAGGTTTATTACTTGGACGACCTAGTGCACTTGCTGGTTAGTTGTGTGAAGTTGTGAAATTATGTTTAGATAATGGTATTGAGTACCAAGTTTTTGGAGCCAGTACTGCGGATTGTTTGAGTTGTGAAAAGTAGAGATCACAATTTCGTGCACCAAGTTTTTGGCGCCGTTGCCGGGGATTGTTTGAGTTTGGACAACTGACGGTTCATCTTGTTGCTTAGATTAGGTATTTTTCAGAGTTCTTATGAATGAATTCTAGTGTTTCAAGGTGATGTTCTTTTCATCACCAAAGCTGATTGATTCTCATCAATTTAGCTCTTGAATGTAATGTCCTGCTGAAGCTTGGCTAGCCATGTCTAATTCCTTTAGACTAAAGCTTTAGACTAACATTGCATGATTCCTGGAATTCTCATTAAGAATTTTGATATCCTAATTTTCTTTTTCCACTTAATTTTCGAAAAATCCAAAAAAATTTACAAAATCATAAAAACAAAAAATATTGTATGTTTCTTGTTGAGTCTAGTGTCTCATTTTAAGTTTGGTGTCAATTGCATGTTTCTATTCTTCTTGCATTTTTCGAATTCATTCATGTGTCTTCATTGATCTTCAAGTTGTTCTTGATGATTTTCTTGCTCTGATCTTTAAATTCTCTTGTCTTGAGTGTTTGTTGTTTCTCATATGCATTCTCATTTTGTTAGTGTCAATAGTATACAAACTTCTAAGTTTGGTGTCTTGCATGCATTGTTTATTTGATCTTAGTTTCATTTTGATTATTCCTCATTATTAAAAATCTAAAAAAATTGTTTATTTGTGTCTTTTCAAGTCAATAATACAGAGAATTGAAGATTAAAAATATATAGCAGAGGAATTACACAGAAAAAGCTGGGCGTTCAAAACACCCAGTGAGGAAGGAAAACTGGCGTTTAAACGCCCAGCCAGGTTTAACGCCCAAAAGGGTAGTGTTTTGGGCGTTAAATGCCAGAATGGATATCATTCTGGGCGTTTAACGCCAGGATGGCACAAGAGGGAAGATTTTGTTCAAGTTTTCATAATTTCTCAAAATCAAATCTTTTTCAAATCATATCTTTTCAATCATATATTTTCAAAATCAATTTCTTTCTTTTTCAAAGATACTTGCTAACAATTAATGATTTGATTCAACATTTCAAGTATGTTGCCTTTTCTGTTGAGAAAGGTTTAATGTTTGAATCATATCTTTCCTTGTTAGCCAAGTCATTAATTTTCAAAATCAAAACTTTTTAAATTGTTTTTCAAATAAAATATTCTCAATCATATCTTTTTAAAACTATATCTTTTCAATCATATCTCTTAATCACATCTTTTTCAAAATAGTTTTCAATCATATCTTTTTTATTTCTAATTTCAAAATCTTTTTCAAAAATCACTTTATTTTTTTTTCCAATCTTAGTTTTCGAAAATCAATTACTTTTTTTCAAAATTTCTTTTAATTAATTCACTTTAATTTTCAAAAAAAAAAACTTCTTCCCCTCTTCTCACATCCTTCTATTTATGGACTAACACTCCTCCTCAATGCACGATTCGAACTCTATCTTTCTTGATAAGTTCGAATTCTTCTACCTCTTCCTTCTATTTTTCTATTCCTCTGACACCTCAAGGAATCTATATACTGTGACATAGAGGATTTCATATTTTCTTGTTCTCTTCTCTTTCATATGAGCAGGAGCAAAGACAAAAGCATTCTTGTTGAGGCTGACCCTGAACTTGAAAGGACCTTGAAGCAAAAGCTAAGAGAAGCTAAGGCACAACTCTCTGTAGAGGACCTAACAGAAATCTTCAAACAAGAAGAAGACATGGCAGCCGAAAATAACAACAATGCCAACAATGCAAGGAAGGTGCTGATGACAAGTCATCATATACCCATTTTTCAAGCTAATTTCACTTGTTTTGTTAGCATTTATGCACTTTCTTGCATCCTAAGTTAGTGATTTGGAGTAAAAATGCATAACTTCTCTAAATCAAGCAACCACTATGAAATTAATGATAAATCATGAGGTTTAAGCTAATTTTAATTGCATTTTAATTGATTTATAAGCCTCTTGAATTTAGTGATACTTTGAGTGGTTGTTTGGTTTATTTTAGGTGAAGAAAAGAAAAGAAAATGAAAAGCGTGGCCTAAGAAGCGTGACAAAAGAAAAGGGAAGCGTGGCCAAAAAAGGGAGAAGCGTGCCTCAACTAATGGGGGAAGCAACCTTGCCCTCCACAAGGGCAGAAGCCCTCTAGGAGGGCAGCACTAAGTGACCGAACCAAGACAAGGCAACTCTGCCCTGCCCACTCCAAGGGCAGAGCACAAAATAATGCCTTGGAACCAAGAGAAGCAATTTCTGCCCTGCCCTTGTGGAGAGCAGGATCGGGCTCCATGAGGAAAGAAATTCAAAGGAAAATGACACCCATGCATGCCACAAGGTTCGAACCAGGAACCATGAGGAAGCCAAGCCTTGAGACATACTAGCGTGCCAAGAAACCAAGAAAAATAATTAGCGTGTTTGCACTCTCCCAGGATCGAACCCACGATGTGAAGGAAAGGATCCTGCCCTGCCCTTGGCGCGGCAGGGCAGAAATTTGAATGGCGCACCAACTTTGCTCCCTGGCGCACCAATTTCCTCGTCTGGCAGCATCGCGCGCGCACATTCCTTCCTTGGCGCACCAGCCGTTTCTGCCCTGCCCTTGGCGCGGGCAGGGCAGCCTCCCACGCACCAGGCATCCTGGCGCGCCAAATTCCTTCCTGGCGCATCAACTTTTCTTTGGCAGCACCATCCGCGCGCAACGCTCATCCTGGCGCATCAACCTTGCCCGCCCTGCCCTTGGCGCGGGCAGGGCAGCCTCTGGCGCACCAAATTTCCTCCTCTTGCGCACCAACTCGCACCAACAAGCAACATGGCCGCACCAACTTCTTGTGCCTAGCATCAATTTTCTGCCCTGCCCTTCACAAGGGCAGGGCAGCCTCCTGGGAGTGGTTTTTGGGCCAAAATTCAAATTAAAAATAAATTTGAATTCATTTCTTCACCAATCCAAAAGCCCATCCAAATCCCATTATCCAAGAATAGAAAGTGTATAAATAGGACTTAGTTTGATGTAATGAAGACCTTTTAGCAACTTTTATGCTCACTTTTGAATTTTTACTTTTACCTTGGCTTTTGAATTTTCACATTCCTTTGGAGCTTTGACTCTCTTGGAATTGTTCTGGAGAGAATTGACCGAGACTTCAGAGGATAGGGAGAGTTGATTGATCTCCTTCCTCATTCCCTTGGGCAATTCTACTCTTCTGTTTTCTGAGTTGTGGATGTGTGAAATTGGGGAAATTCTGTCCCAATTCCCATTCTAGCTCTGTTTAAATTTGCTTTCTGCATAATTCACTTTAAATTCTGTTCTTCTACTGCTTCATCCTTAATTTTCTGTCAATTTCTTAGTTCATTCAGATCTGGGAAGGAAATTGGGTTTTAGGCTCTGCTACCTAAGCCCTTGGGATCCTGAGATCACTTTTGATTCCTTATGAACTTACTGCACTTTAATTTCCTTGCTGTTTAAATTTCTGCTTGCATCCAATTCAATTTCTGCTACCTTCTTACTGCAATTTACTTCTTCTTGTTTAGATCCTGCAATCCATTCCTCAATTCCCCTTTACATTCAGCAATTTATCTTTCTTACCATTTAAGTTACTGCAATTTAAGTTTCTTGCACTTTAATTTTCAGTCATTTACTTTCTTGCTCTTTAAGTTTCTGCACTTTTACTCTTCTGTTCTTTATTTTACTGCATTTCTCCCTTCCCCCTTTACATTTACTGTCATTTAATTTCTGTTAAACACAAATCACTCAACCAAAACTTGATTCGCTTGACTAAACCACCCACTAAACTAAAATTGCTCAATCCTTCAATCCCTGTGGGATCGACCTCACTCATGTGAGTTATTATTACTTGATGCGACCCGGTACACTTGCCGGTGAGTTTTGTGTTGGATCGTTTTCCACACATCAGGTGCTGGGTGACTTTACTGCACCTACTCCCGACCTCTATGGGAGAAGCATCTCTATCCCTGCCATTGGAGCAAACAACTTTGAGCTTAAGCCTCAATTAGTTTCTCTAATGCAACAGAATTGCAAGTTCCATGGACTTCCATTGGAAGATCCTCATCAATTTTTAGCTGAATTCTTGCAAATCTGTGACACTGTCAAGACTAATGGGGTTGACCTTGAGGTCTACAGACTGATGCTATTCCCTTTTGCTGTAAGAGACAAAGCTAGGATATGGTTGGACTCACAACCTAAAGAAAGCCTGAACTCTTGGGAAAAGCTAGTCAATGCCTTCTTGGCAAGGTTCTTTCCACCTCAAAAATTGAGTAAGCTTAGAGTGGAAGTCCAAACCTTCAGACAGAAGGAAGGTGAATCCCTCTATGAAGCTTGGGAAAGATACAAACAATTGATCAGAAAGTGTCCCTTTGACATGCTTTCTGAATGGAGCATCATAGGTATCTTCTATGATGGTCTGTCTGAACTGTCCAAGATGTCATTGGACAGCTCTGCTGGAGGATCTCTTCATCTGAAGAAGACGCCTGCAGAAGCTCAAGAACTCATTGAAATGGTTGCAAATAACCAATTCATGTACACTTCTGAAAGGAATCCTGTGAACAATGGGACGAATCAGAAGAAAGGAGTTCTTGAGATTGATACTCTGAATGCCATATTGGCTCAGAACAAATATTGACTCAGCAAGTCAATATGATTCTCAATGTCTGTCTGGAATGCAAGCTGCACCAGGCAGTACTAAGGATGCTTCATTGAAGAAGAAGCTTATGATCCTGAGAACCCTTCAATGGAAGAGGTGAACTACATGGGAGAACCCTATGGAAACACTATAATCCTTCATGGAGAAATCATCCAAATCTCATGGAAGGATCAACAGAGACCTCAACAAGGTTTCAACAACAATAATGGTGGAAGAAACAGGTTTAGCAATGGCAAGCCTTTTCTATTATCTTCTCAGCAACAGACAGAGAATTCTAAGCAGAGCCACTCTGACTTAGCAACCATGGTCTCTGATCTAATCAAAACCACTCAAAGTTTCATGACTGAAACAAGGTCCTCCATTAGGAATTTGGAGGCACAAGTGGGACAGCTGAGCAGGAAAATTACTGAACTCCCTCCTAGTACTCTTCCAAGCAATACAGAAGAGAATCCAAAAGGAGAATGCAAGGCCATCAACATGACCCACATGGCCGAATTTGGAGAGGAGGAAGAAGCAGTGAGCGCCACTGAGGAAGACCTCAATGGACGTCCACTGGCCTCCAATGAGTTCCCTAATGAGGAACCATGGGAATCTGAGGCTCACACTGAGACCATAGAGATTCCATTGGATTTACTTCTGCCATTCATGAGCTCTGATGAGTATTCTTCCTCTGAAGAGGATGAAGATGTCACTGAAGAGCAAGTTGCTAAATACCTTGGAGCAATCATGAAGCTAAATGACAAGTTATTTGGTAATGAGACTTGGGAGAACGAACCTCCTTTGCTCACCAAAGAACTGGATGACTTGACTGGGCAGAGATTATCTCAAAAGAGACAGGATCCTGGGAAGTTCTCAGTACCTTGTACCATAGGCACCATGACCTTTAAGAAGGCTCTGTGTGACCTAGGGTCAAGCATAAACCTCATGCCTCTCTCTGTAATGGAGAAGCTAGGGATCTTTGAGGTGCAAGCTGCAAGAATTTCACTAGAGATGGCAGACAATTCAAGAAAACAAGCTTATGGACTTGTAGAGGATGTTTTGGTGAAAGTTGAAGACCATTACATCCCTGCTGATTTCATAGTCCTAGAGATTGGGAAGTGCATGGATGAATCCATCATCCTTGGCAGACCCTTCCTAGCCACAGTGGTGCACGAAATTGCAATCACACTTTTGCAATCCCGCACAACTAACCAGCAAGTGCACTGGGTCGTCCAAGTAATACCTTACGTGAGTAAGGGTCGATCCCACGGAGATTGTCGGCTTGAAGCAAGCTATGGTTATCTTGTAACTCTTAGTCAGGATATTAAAAATTATCAGGATTGATTGTGAAAAGCAAAAGAACATGAAATAAGTACTTGTTTTGCAGTAATGGGGAACAGGTTGAGGTTTTGGAGATGCTCTATCTTCTGAACCTCTGCTTTCCTACTATCTTCTTCTTCAAGCACGCTAGGCTCCTTCCATGGCAAGCTGTATGTAGGGTTTCACCGTTGTCAATGGCTACCTCCCATCCTCTCAGTGAAAATGTTCAACGCACCCTGTCACGGCACGGCTATTCAGCTGTCGGTTCTCGATCATGTCGAAATAGAATCCAGTGATTCTTTTGCGTCTGTCACTAACGCCCCACAATCGCGAGTTTGAAGCTTGTCACAGTCATTCAATCATTGAATCCTACTCAGAATACCACAGACATGGTTTAGACCTTCCGGATTCTCTTGAATGCCGCCATCAATTCTAGCTTCTACCACGAAGATTCTGATTAAGGAATCCAAGAGATATCTACTCAATCTAAGGTAGAACGGAGGTGGTTGTCAGACACGCGTTCATAGTTGAAAATATGATGAGTGTCACGGATCATCACATTCATCCGGGTTAAGAACAAGTGATATCTTAGAACGGAAGCAAGCATGATTGAATAAGAAACAGTAGTAATTGCATTAATCCATCAAGACACAGCAGAGCTCCTCACCCCCAACCATGGGGTTAGAGACTCATGCTGTAGAAGATACAATGAGAAACGTGTAAAGTGTCATGAGGTACAGATACAATGTCAAAAGATCTATTAATAGTGAACTAGTAAACCTAGGGTTTACAGAATGAGTAAATGACAGAAAAATCCACTTCCGGGTCCACTGTGTGTGTGCTTGGCTGAGCATTGAAGTATTTTCGTGTAGAGACTCTCCTGGAGTTAAACGCAGCTTTTATGCCAGTTTGGGCGTTTAACTCCAATTTTATGCAGTTCCAGCGTTAAACGCTGGGAATTTTTTGAAGCTGATTTGCAACGCCGGTTTTGGACCATCAAATCTCGGGCAAAGTATGGACTATTATACATTGCTGGAAAGCCCAGGATGTCTACTTTCCAACGCCGTTGAGAGCCCGCCAATTGGGCTTCTGAAACTCTAGAAAATCCACTTCGAGTGCAGGGAGGTCAGAATCCAACAGCATCTGCAGTCCTTTTCCGTCTCTGAATCAGATTTTTGCTCAGGTCCCTCAATTTCAGCCAGAAAATACCTGAAATCACAGAAAAACACACAAACTCATAGTAAAGTCCAGAAAAGTGAATTTTAATTAAAACTAATAAAATATACTAAAAACTAACTAAATCCTACTAGAAACATACTAAAAACAATGCCAAAAAGCGTACAAATTATCCGCTCATCACAACACCAAACTTAAATTGTTGCTTGTCCCCAAGCAACTGAAAATAAAAATAGGATAAAAAGAAGAGAATATACTATAGACTCCAAAAATATCAAAGAAACTTAGTTCCAATTAGATGAGCGGGACTAGTAGCTTTTTGCTTCCGAAAGTTTTGGCATCTCGCTGTATCCTTTGAGGTTCAGAATGATTGGCATCTATAGGAACTCAGAATTCAGATAGTGTTATTGATTCTCCTAGTTAGGTATGATGATTCTTGAACACAGCTACTTTATGATCTTGGCCATGGCCCAAAGCACTCTGTCTTCCAGTATTACCACCGGATACATACATGCCACAGACACATGATTGGGTGAACCTTTTAGATTGTGACTCAGCTTTGCTAGAGTCCCCATTAGAGGTGTCCAGGGTTCTTAAGCACACTCTTTTTGCCTTGGATCACGACTTTAACCGCTCAGTCTCAAGTTTTCACTTGATACCTTCACGCCACAAGCACATGGTTAGGACAGCTTGGTTTAGCGCTTAGGCCAGGATGTTATTCCTGTAGGCCCTCCTATCCACTGATGCTCAAAGCCTTGGATCCTTTTTATTGCCCTTGCCTCTTGGTTTAAAGGGCTATTGGCTTCTTCTGCTTACTCTTTCTTTTCTCTTATTTTTTTTTTCATTTTTTTTATTCACGCTTTTTCTTGCTTCAAGAATCAATTGATGATTTTTCAGATCCTCATAACGTTCTCCTTTTCCATCATTCTTCAAGAGCCAACAATTTTAACATTCTTAAAACAACAAATTCAAAAGACAATGCACTGTTCAAGATTCATTCAGAAAACAAAAAGTATTGTCACCACATCAAACTAATTCAACTAGTTTCAGAGATAAATCGAAATCCTGTACTTCTTATTCTTTTTGTGATTAAAGCATTTTTCATTTAAGAGAGGTGATGGATTCATAGGACATTCATAGCTTTAAGACATGAATTTTAAATTTTATTAAGCATGAATTAAGAACAAAACTCAGAAATAGATATAGATAAGACTAATAGTAATATAAAACAAAAAATTTAAATAGGCTCCTAATGATAGAGGTTATCACAGAGTTAGGACTCAACAACCTGATTTGAGAAGTGGATGCTCCCTCAACTTGAGGGGGAGGCTTTTGGCGTTTTATCTCTTGAAGTTCACGCCCCTGCTTCTCTTGTTCCTTCAGCAATTGCAGAGCATGCAGTTCTGATTCTGCTGTTCTTCCTTAAGTTGCTCCATAGTTTCTTGCAACTTGGTGATAGATGCTTCTAGGCTGGCCCAGTAGTCAATTTCAGGAAATTCAGGGAGGAACTCCTGTGCCTCTTTTTGAT